>NC_086449.1:546638079-546670579 GCF_028390025.1 Pseudophryne corroboree
ATTTTCAAGGCAAATCGGGAATGAACTTTTACCACATGTTCCACCTTATGGCCTTTAATATAAAATTAAAAACAGGAAAACATGCAGTCAGTTAAATACCCCATTACACTGAGCTGCTCAGGTTTTGTGATTACTATTAGTGGGAGATTAGTCTGCCTGCTCATATGTGTCATGTTTATTGCTTTGCATTAGTGTGCACACAAAGGCAGCCCATGCACCGAGCCAGTGATCCTGCTCCCCTGCTTACCCACAGAACCCGGGGACCTTAACTACGAACTCCAAAATACGCAATATACATGCTGTATATGAATAGAATTATATTTAATATCAGACAAATATCTGCTGTACTAAAAACAAAGGTCCAGAATAAAAAGGCTTATTGTAAGAGACCCTGTGGACTACTTGTATTCTATATATGTATTTTTAACATGCATTTTTCAGAGTAAACAATTTACTCCAGGCTGGCATTATTGTATCTATGTTGACCGGTCATAAACACACACACACACACACACACACACACACACACACACACACACACACACATATATAGACAGATAGATAGATAGATAGATAGATAGATAGATAGATAGATAGATAGATAGATAGATAGATAGACAGATGTATATATAGACAGATGTGGAAAGTAGAGGAAAGAAGGAAGAAGAAGAAGAAGAAGAAAGAGAGAGAGAGAGAAAGAAAGAAAGAAAGAAAGAAAGAAAGAAAGAAAGAAAGAAAGAAAGAAAGAAAGAAAGAAAGAAAGAAAGAAAGAAAGAAAGAAAGAAAGAAGAACACACTATCTGTTTGACCCCACCTGTACTCTCGCCTCTGTGAGTTCTGTCCTCAGTGCCAGCTGCTCTCTCACATAGACATCAGGGTAGTGGGTCTTCTGGAAGACCTTCTCCAGCTCCTCCAGCTGCAGGCTGGTGAATGTGGTGCGGTGTCGCCTCTTCTTGCTGCTGGACACGTTGCTGTCACACTTATCTGCCAGCTCCTCCAGCTCCCCCTTCTCCTGCATTCCCTTCGCTGGGGACACTCGCAGGCTGCAGCAGGTCTCTATGGGCCGGCTGAGCTCTGTGTGGAGAGGCTGGCCTTCCACTTTGGTGATACCATAGTTCACTAGAAAAGGAAAGGCAGTCCGGTTTATATAATAAAGAGACTCGATTTTATTACCAACATATATCTGCCTATTAATGCAGCACATCTATATATAATGCCCACTAGCAACATTTACTTCTGTGCTGTAATCGCTTCATTTCTTGGAGTACATTGTATACACGCTTCTAATAACACTTTCAAGAACTACTTGCGATTGTTAAATGTGTCATTGATAGGAGTTATTTCTGTAACCGTTTATTTTAATGCATAATCCACTATATATCGTTAATTTTATAAAATATGTTGAATGATGTAGTTGTCGGGGCATAAAATAATCCCCGGTATACTGTACAGTGCATGGACCCGTTCAAAACTGGGGGTAGGGGGGAGAGGAATTCTGTTGCACAGGAATCAAAGTGATACCTTACCAAAAGAGGTGGTATTAAGAGACCCCTATTATTAATTGGTACACAATTATTATGTTGAAAAAATGGGGATGCAACCACAGATCATATATGGTACAAGCATAAACAAAGAAACAAAGTGCGTGGACCCGGCAGAGGGGCTGGCTGATGTATATATGGTGGTATAGTACAGTAAGAATAACAAGCCACAGTCTTTCTGGTATGTCAGGCCGCTAGGTAACTGATACAGCATGTTACAAGCTATGAAAGATCCCTTGTAGCCTGAGAGAAAATAATCAGTGACCAGCTACAGCATCAGTGGCAGGCAACCTGTGGCTTTCTGGCTGGTGGGACTGGGAATTCCAGCCGCTGGTCTGAGACTTGTAGTTCTACAATGGTGGAGAGACACTGTTTGTAGCTGTGTACTCTATTATCATTTAGATGAGATATGATGCTAAATCTTAACCTCAAATCTTAATCCAGACTAAATTGTAAATATCTTCTGTATATGAGATTTCTTCTAGTAATACTGTTCTTCGTGGTCTTTATGTCGAGAAGACCATAGTTAGTTGGAATGTGTTGAGAATTAAAACTTTTCATTTACTTGTACAGCTGATATGAACAAAGGTAAATAATGTTTCTTATACTTTAAATCAGTGACCATGCACTTATTATTGTGTCGCAACCTTAAGGGATACAAGGAGTTAAACTGAATACTAACATGTTAAATTAATATACTGAGATAACTAAAAAAAAGAGGATCACAACGTCGATTGTAACAATACAGTGATGGACCTTTCAGGTGTAGGTAATAGTATATAAAGGAGTGCTGTATTAATGTTTTTGGTAAAATTTAATATAGAAGTATTTTCTAAAATTAGAGAGAAAAAAAAGATGGAAAAAACAAAACACAGCCTGGGCTTCTGTAGACCAAACATTGACTGTACTGTGCAAAGAACAATGCTAGTAGAGGTGGGTGCTTTGTCCAGGTTCCAGGTGGTACAGTATGGGTATTAATATAACACCGTTAAAATATAAAGATCCATATTAAAATAATACAGTGAATAAGAAGATTATCCTTTTATTAACAAGAAAATCGCTCAATATGTAGCTGTAGTGTATTACAAATGGGAGCTATGGAAACAATCAATGATTATAATGACTTCCAAAGAAAATCATGCATGCATTAACCACGTGTAAAATGATCAGTATTTGTTGGACAATACACGTATTTCTATGAAAATTAAATTGTTGCATATTTACAAACATTTGGGCCCTCTCTCTGTCTCCATTTTGCATTAGATTACCTGGCGGAGATTACAATACTCGCTTAAATGTCTTCATGAGTTCAATTTATTTCATCGCTTTCCTAATACTGTTGTTCGTTTTTAATGGTAAGAACAGTGTTCATTTGCTATATATTGTCATTGTATCAGCTAACTAGACTATTATTACAGTTCCATTAAAGTGATATATTGCTGTTTTATAAATCAGGACTATTATAAATTAACTAACAGGGAGGCTGGGAGTTCAATGTCATGGAGCCTATGTTTTGCAATTTTTCTGACCTGGCAATATTCCTACGTCAGTAAACGTTTCTGAATATATACAAATACACATGAATCCGTGGCCTGGCTAATGTCTTCAAGATGACATACAGCCGTCTTCCTGCCTGCTATTCTACAGACTGTACACAGCAACTACAGTATCTGTTGTTTCCTATAACAGGTTTATACATAACCGTAAAAGTGAAGGTTAGATAATTAACATACTACAGAATTCACCCTTTTCCCATTGTAAACCTCTTTATTATATATTTAACAAACATGTGAGCAATATACCAGAAGATGATGATTCATATAATGTATGGATTAGTAATAAAACTGGAGACAGACCGGAAGAGAGAGAAAGAAAGAAAGAAAGAAAGAAAGAAAGAAAGAAAGAAAGAAAGAAAGAAAGAAAGAAAGAAAGAAAGAAAGAAAGAAAGAAAGAAAGAACTGACTTTGGCCTGACAATCACAGTTAGCCGTAATAGTTTATATGACGAGCATGCAATTTAGCTTGACCCCTTCACTACCAGCTTCCATTAGACTATGGCAGTCAGTGTAGCAGTCGGATTGGAAGAGGGACGGTGAAGCCTTACCATTGCTGTCCTGACAGGGGGAACTCCGCTCTATCCGCACATGATGCTCATTCCTCTGGATGGCACTGAAGGCCTGCACACACTTACTGGCTGAGTTCTTGCTGTAGAAGGAGTCATTGTCCAACGTTTCCATAACGTGCTCCAATGTGCCCCCAGCTCCCATGTAAAAGTCACTGTTCTTGCTGGTCTGATTCTTCAGGGCAAACTTTTCACTCAGAAAATCCATAATCATGTAAGCTTGTTGTGCAGGGCTCTTGTTATAGCATAGGTACTGTATACAATAATGTGCAGTGTGATGGAGACTGGGGAGACGCCTGAGCCGCTGAGTCTGTTAATTTGTAGTTGACTAAGAGGGGGGGATTAGAAGGTGCTTTTATAGCCTGCATCGCTGCAGGGGCATCGGAGCAGCCTCCCATTGCTAATGAATATGGAAACAGGCAGATGTATGACTCCGCCCCTCCCCTACCTCCTAAATCTAATCCAAACAAGGGGATGATTCAAGGCTGCTATCCCAGGGCAGTCTGATCTTCTTTCAGCCAAAAGCCATTCTGTAAAAAAAGAAAAGGAAACCTTCTTTATTACTAAAATCATTCCTATTTTCCAGCATGTCATTTAAATCAGACAGCTTATTACTAGACATGAATGTGCTACAAATATGCATTATTGTACGGTGGGAGTCAGCTGCAATACGCATAAACCCCAAACAGCACCAAATTTACTTAGATTTCATTTTTAAACCTTATTTTACGTTTTGTGGAGAAACTTTTAAAGTTGAGTTTACTTCGTAAATGTAAAATTACTATCGGGAAACTGTTCTGCTGATCAGATCTACTTCTCACGTTATACCAATATACTGCATTAAGTATTAATCTGATTTTACATGTTTTTTTCTGTCATGTGCTTAGTTTTAATTCATTTCTAAAAAAAAATCCAGAGATTCATTCACCCTCCTTATTGCTGCTTTATCATCCACCTCGATTTTTTTAAGAACCCCAGAAAATCCGCTCTGAATTTTTATGGTAAGACATGTATAGCGGTATATTCACTGAAACATATGTGATAAAACCAGATCGTGGTGTATTGTGTCTTTGGTCGGCTCGTCTGTCTGTCTGTCTGCCTGCCTGCCTGCCTGCCTATATAGACGCTGCGGAAGACATTGCGGAACTTCAAACATGAACATTAGACAAAACGTAAATATTGTTAGTTGGTGTTTGTTAGTATATTCTTCTGATAATTGTCAAAGTATTATTGAACCGCCATGTGATGCATGATGTGTAAGATATTTGAATCATAGGCGTGAAAGCAGAATTTGCCATTTTGCTCTATGTGGCTGCCTAAATGGACATTCATAATCCTGGTAGTAAGGCTTTCCTGTGATCAATCTGCTGTAGTTTAATCTCGCTACATATACATATTGTACTTATTGTAGAGAATTCTCTGATTTATGGTCTCCTGTGTAATGTTTCTGCAGTATGCTGCAGCAGTAAATATAATATCTAATCGACTTGGACATTATTGTTTAATACAAAATAATATTTCGGTGCCTTGATGACGTTTTACAGTACGTCATTATACCACATCATATAAAATAGGATTTAGCACCATCCTTACTATGGATATGGAGCTAATTCTTATACACAAATACTGAGTTGCACTGAACTTCTGTTTGTGGCAGACTGGTTTAACAGCCGCTGCCCTAAGAGCTATATAAATCTCTCCTCGGAAAGGAGGGGTGTCATTTACAAGGGGATTCACGTGTGAAGCGCAACAGTAAGTTTTTATGGCAATAAGGCCACAAGCTTTACAAGGAGTCTAGTAAGCTGCAGGGAGCTGATGCCCAGACCCCACTTTACCTTTGATAGTTGTGAGTAATGTTGTCCAGGGAATAGCATTGTAAAAATTTAAAGTTTAGTGTTTGCTAAAAGTGGATATTTTGAACTAAAATATTGTAATAAACAATAAATTTCACAGTATATTATGTTATTGATAAACTATTGTTTTACCGTTTTTGTTTTGTTTTTAGGAAATTCTATCCAAGCCACTACAATGTATGTCGCATAGTGTGCTACAATGGTGATTTTTAACTTACATCTGACAACGTCTTATTATATTCACATAAAGATTACTGAAGAGCAAACATTTTCAATCGATGTAGGGTGGTCAAGTAGAGCCACCTTCTACGACTGAAAAATGGCATTGACAAGGTTAGAGGCAGCACAAGTATTTGGGTGCTAAGGTGCCACAGCACCAATAGAGCTCGTTCCTACAGTCCTCTGAAACACTAATATATATAAATACACACAGACACACATTTATCTCGATAATACACACGTACGTGTGTGTGTGTGTGTGTGTGTGTGTGTGTGTGTGTGTGTGTGTGTGTGTGTGTGTGTGTGTAAATATTCAATCATTATGATTTACTGTATTAGTGTAACAGAGTCTAGTTCCAGTTCTAGGATCAGACAGTAATTCATTATTTTAATGATGAATCGGGTTCAGACGGAAACCTCTCAGTGCCACTGTCAATGAAGAATAACGGTTCGATGCCCTTTCCCTTCTCACCTCATTGTACATGATAACAGGACTGAGCTAACCATAGTGAGATCTACCCAACTGTTGTGCCATTTAACAAGATGTTTAGTGGAATGTCTCCAGACTTAAAACATCCCCGTTATTTGGAATTAGGTAAACTAGCAGAAGAGATGAGAAAAGCAAAGAGCGGTATTAGTTTTATATAATTCAAATGGTCTTTATAGGAAATCCCAGTTCTAGCAATGAGATCATCAGGAGTGAGAGCAGCTGGAGATTTTTGACATTATTTTAATAAAAAGAATTGGATAAACCTCCAATTTTGGAACTGCAGTGAATCACATTCTGGGGGCCACCCTGGAAGTAAGGATAAAACATGCTGGGGCAAATTATCTCTCAGTTCTGTAAATTACTGAGAAATCCTTCAATTTCTGTAAATAAGAAAGTAGGAGAAACTCATAAAATGTGTACATTAAAAACTGCTATAGTTAGGCGCTTACTTCTAGAATGAAATTCATGAAAGCAAAGCTATCACTTCTAGAAATGATGACAACTTAAAAAAAAATATCCAAATTCTGGAGATCTATTGAATCGGTCACTTTCAGAAATAAGTGAGAACTGTTTCTCCCAATCCAAAACTGAGCAAACAGCACAGAAAACCATTACTGCATAGGCCCCCAGTGTACTAACCTGCTGCACACTTCTGTTGCTAGTAATAGGAAAGTTGCTTTGGATCATACACCTCCTAGCAATGCTATTATTTACTGTAATGTAACTTTCCCCCACTCCACTGAAATAAGCCTACAATCACGGTACTAAGTTACAGTATGTTCAAATACAGCACACATGGTGCATTACAATAGGATGTGTCTTTTGGATCTGAATCAAGAAACCATTCATGCATCGCAGTATCATTATAGGTAAATTAACTATCTTAATTTAGTATTATTTCATTATTGTATACACAGATGATGTGATTACAGCACGGTAAAACCACAGGTTTATGATTATAGTATTAATGGTCTGGAGCGTTCAGCAACACATCAGTAGCTGTGAATTTTTTGTGACCTTAGAAGGTATGAAGTAAATTTGCCGTTCTTATAATCAGACTATTAATCATTTTTTTAATAATTACACCCTTTTAGTCTAATTAATTAATGACAGACTTGCATGTAGAATGTAACAAGGTATTGAAATATCTAAAAACATAATAATGCATGTTCATATTCATTTAGCATGTTAAAAGTGCTTTCTATCTTAAAATATTTCCTCATAGAAATCGTTCATCAAATAAAAATATGTATTTTGATTATCCATTTAAAATACACAATACATTCATAAAAATCAAATATTGAATACTTTAGGACAACCCAGTAACTATTTTTTTAATTTTCTGCATTCATATAGTTCTTAAGTGACCATACTAAACTACATTATATAACTTATGCCGACTGAATTTACGAATTGTCCCCCGGTTTGCACATACCAATACATATTGGAGTATAGTATTGTTACTGAGATTTCTCCCAAAAATATTATTTAATATTCCTTAATTTCACCATATTAAAAATAAAACATTGTTTTAAAGTTTGGTGCAAATCTGCGCTTACATATATCACGTATAGCTTTTTTAATTTGTGCTCTACAAGTAATTATGATTTCTTTGTAAATTGTATTTATGTGGATTATTCTATAATTTCCTACACTATTGGTTGCTTAAGTGTAATTCTATAGAACTGTTAGTATAAGCAATGAAACGCTCTGAAGTGGTGCATAAAATAGTGTTTCTAATAAAATACTGCTTACTCAAAAAATAAATACAAAGTGATCTTTCATTTCCCTTATAAAATATTACAACCATATATATAACAAGCAGGACTTGTTAAAGAGTAATTTGCTCTTGTAAAAAAGGAACAGGTAAACCGAGCTCTAGTAATTTCCCCTAATTCCAACCACACATGGCACAGTCACTGAAGCCATTTATCTCCGACCATTTCATCTTCCTGTCACCGTTTTCCAGATAGGGCTTTAACTTTTTGATGTTTTTTTCTGTGGTATGCGCCTTATCCTTGATGAGGTCTGTAGAAATCCCTGTGTTTCCTCCGGGATGAGCCTGGAAAAGAGACCTTATTCAATATACAGGCTCCTCTCATGTGGTCTCATGTAAGAGGATAACTGTCTTGCACCATTCTGCTAAAGGACATCTGCGGTCTCCAAGACATGGACAGTATATTATCTGCTTACCAGCAAGAAAAGTGGAAGATTCTGAATAATGTTCTACAAGGAAGGCGATTTGGGTGTCATAGGTCAGTATAGAATTTGCAACAAACTAATTCAACGTTAAAAATTGCCTTATACATAGTATCACATTTTGACGTCTATCGCATGCATGGATTTCATCTGAGGAAAGACGTGTGATGTAAATAATAGTAAGAAGTCGAATTAAATACATTTGTTAGGGGTGAGAGAAACCTGTCAGTTAAATTGTCTATTTCTGAACAAGGTGCCAGCACTAGCTGGTCCCTAACTACTCCAATCTGCAGCTACAGTCGCATCCACGCTGCACTTTCTGCACTCTCAGGAAAACAATTTTAAGATTTCCATGTAAATGTTGATGTTGGCAAACAAGAGAAATCCCCAGCTCCATGGGGCAATACATCGTTCTTTGCGTGATAGGGGTCTGGTAAAATAAACGTACAGTAGATTTCCACGAGGATGCTACTTATTATTTAGCGACAGGGTAACTAGAGTTTGCACAAACCATAGCACACTTCTGGGGAAAATATCTACTGACTACACAGCAGTAATAACACGTCCACCATGGCAGTACAAGAAGGCACAACAGTCATCTGCTAAATTAAACATCAGATGTGCCTATTAACATATAAAATACATTCTTCTAGATTTATCGTGAAATATACTGTAACTGGAGATTAATTCTTTAAGGAATGAAGAAAGAAGCTTTTGTGCCATATTGTTAAATTTGCAAGAGCATGCCTATCCTAAAGTCATATAGAGGTATATTACTGTTATATGGCCAGGTAAACTGCGAAGGTAGGACTGAGAGTGTACACTAGCTACCAGTGAAATAGTTTCCTATAACAGTAACATAGATGCAAGCCTATTACTATAAAATATGTTATGAAATCCTCCCTTTGCTAGAATAAAAACCGTCATTACTACCACAAAGGATAGTGCAATGGCACAACTATATCAAATCAATACATCTGGAGAGATGGAACAGACTGAGAAAAGGAGAACCATCTCTGCGTTGACGCACAAGACGTTTGACGTGTGCCCGGTGACAGCGATGTCCCCGTAAGTATTGTGCAATATGTCATTGCTGTATTTAGATATTTTTTTCATTAGGAAAATTGCTTATGCATTAAACAGTCTGGCCCATTGACGGTTTAACAATTGTCTTACACCGTATACTATACCTGTACAGTATATATTCACCAGCTTATTTATGTGAGACGTTTGGGATTTCACTGTTATATCTTTGCCATTACGTGGTGTAATAATATGGTTACAAATGTTGAATTTAATTGCATTTTATTTATTTGGAACCATTTACTTGTTTAAGTTTAGAAATGAATATTTTCAAACTCCTTTCATTTTCATTTCATAAATTCACCCAATTATTACATTAGGTGGTCAATGGTGTATGCATTAACTGCTTCTCTAAGGAACATTATGACAACTGTTTGCTAACTAGGAATTGTTAATCATAGATAATTGAAAAAGTACTATGTGCATAACTGCGAAAGTCATTATTGTTAGCGACACCGATTTTGTTTTAAGAAAGCAAATTTGTTGTTGTTTTTTAATTCATGAAGCCTCAAAAATGGCCACTTTGTACTAACGACTCCAAGGTAAATGTATAAGTAATACAAAACTATTTTCTGAATTTATTGAACGTATTGGACAGAACAGAGCTAAAACAGCACTTTGCTTTATTTCAGTGAAACTACTACTACTACTACTACTACTACTACTACTACTACTACTAATAATAATAATAATACCTGGAACGCTATTGTGCTATATTTTAAACTCCATTTAATATTGCCCAATGTATCTGAATATTAAACAAAGACCAGCCCCCTTCACAAAGTTACACAGGTGGATACAATTCATGTTAGGAATTAAGCTAATATCCAATAAATTGCATAATCTTGCCATTTCCATTTAACCTCAGTCACTAAACGATTTTTGCTTTTGTTGTTGTTTTGTCCCATTAATATATAAGTGTTTTCCTATAAATGTTGCTTTATTAACAGTTAAATAAAAATCATTATTTTGGTCATTTATTTAAGCTTTAGGTTTGGGAAGATCCATTTCTAAAAACAATAAACTATTCAACATTGTTGTCTGTACTAGGATTGGTATAAAGTAAGTTGTTATTAGTTCTATGTGCTGGGATTGCTGTAAAGTAAATTGTCATTGGTTTTCTGTGCTTGTGATAGCTGTATGGCAAGTTATCACTGGTTCTCTGTGCTGGGATTGCTGTAAGGTAAGTTATCACTGGTTCTCTGTGCTGGGATTGCTGTAAGGTAAGTTGTCACTGGTTCTTTGTGCTGTAATAGCTGTATGGCAAGTTGTCACTGGTTCTCTGTGCTGGGATTGCTATGTGGTAAATGTCACTGGTTTTCGGTGCTGGGATTGCTATGAAGTAAATGTCTCTGGTTCTCTGTGCTGGGATTGCTGTAAGGTAAGTTGTCACTGGTTCTTTGTGCTGTAATAGCTGTATGGCAAGTTGTCACTGGTTCTCTGTGCTGGGATTGCTATGTGGTAAATGTCACTGGTTTTCGGTGCTGGGATTACTATGAAGTAAATGTCTCTGGTTCTCTGTGCTGGGATTGCTGTAAGGTAAGTTGTCACTGGTTCTTTGTGCTGGGATTGCTGTACGGTTCTCTTTGCTGGGATGGATTACTGTATGGTAAATTGTCACTGGTTCTCTATGCTGGGGTGCATTGCTGTATGGTAAGTTGCCACTGTTTCTCTGTGCTGGGATGGATTGTTGTATGGTAAGTTGTCGCTGGTTTTCTGAGCTCGGATGGATTGCTGCAAGGTAAGTTGCCACTGGTTCTCTGTGCTGGGAGGGATTGCTGTATGGTAACTAGTCACTGGTTCTCTGTGCTCGGATGGATTGCTGTATGGTAAGTTGTCACTGGTTCTCTGTGCTGGGATTGCTGAAAGGTAAGTTGTCACTGGTTCTCTGTGCTCGGATAGATTGCTGTATGGTAAGTTGTCACTGGTTCTCTTTGCTGGGATAGATTGCTGTATTATAAATTGTCACTGGTTCTCTATGCTGGGATGGATTGCTGTATGGTAAATTGTCACTGGTTGTCTATGATGCGGTGTTTTGCTGTATGGTAAGTTGCCACTGGTTCTCTGTGCTGGGATGGATTGCTGTAAGGTAAGTTGTCACTGGTTCACTGTGCTGGGATGGATTGTTGTATGGTAACTTGTCACTGGTTCTCTGTGCTGGGATGGATTTCTGTAAGATAAGTTGTCACTGGTTCTCTGTGCTGGGATGGATTACTGTAAGGTAAATTGCCACTGGTTCTCTGTGCTGGGATGGATTGCTGTATGGTAAGTTGTCACTGGTTCTCTTTGCTGGGATAGATTACTGTATGGTAAATTGTCACTGGTTCTCTATGCTGGGGTGTATTGCTGTATAATAAGTTGCCACTGTTTCTCTGTGCTGGGATGGATTGTTGTATGGTAAGTTGTTACTGGTTTTCTGAGCTCGGATGGATTGCTGTAAGGTAAGTTGCCACTGGTTCTCTGTGCTCGGATTGCTGAAAGGTAAGTTGTCACTGGTTCTCTGTGCTGGGAGGGATTGCTGTATGGTAACTAATCACTGGTTTTCTGAGCTCGGATGGATTGCTGTAAGGTAAATTGCCACTGGTTCTCTGTGCTGGGATTGCTGAAAGGTAAGTTGTCACTGGTTCTCTGTGCTCGGATGGATTGCTGTATGGTAAGTTGTCACTGGTTCTCTTTGCTGGGATAGATTGCTGTATTATAAATTGTCACTGGTTCTCTATGATGTGATGGATTGCTGTATGGTAAATTGTCACTGGATGTCTATGATGAGTTGTTTTGCTGTATGGTAAGTTGCCACTGGTTCTCTGTGCTGGGATGGATTGCTGTAAGGTAAGTTGTCACTGGTTCACTGTGCTGGGATGGATTGCTGTATGGTAACTTGTCACTGGTTCTCTGAGCTCGGATGGATTTCTGTAAGATAAGTTGCCACTGGTTCTCTGTGTTGGGATGGATTGCTGTATGGTAAGTTGTCACTGGTTCTCTGTGCTGGGATGGATTGCTGTAAGGTAAATTGTCACTGGTTCTCTGTGCTGGGATGGATTGCTGTAAGGTAAGTTGTCACTGGTTCTCTGTGCTGGGATGGATTGCTGTAAGGTAAGTTGTCACTGGTTCTCTGTGCTGGGATGGATTGCTGTAAGGTAAGTTGTCACTGGTTCTCTGTGCTCGGATGGATTGCTGTAAGGTAAGTTGTCACTGGTTCTCTGGGCTCGGAAGGATTGCTGTATGGTAAATTGTCACTTTTTCTCTGTGCTGGGATGGATTGCTGTAAGGTAAGTTGTCACTGGTTCTCTGTGCTGGGATTGCTGAAAGGTAAGTTGTCATTGGTTCTCTGTGCTGCGATTGATATGTGGTAAATGTCACTGGTTTTCGGTGCTGGGATTGCTATGTGGTAAATGTCTCTGGTTCTCTGTGCTGGGATGGATTGCTGTTAGGTAAGTTGTCACTGGTTCTTTGTGCTGGGAAGGATTGCTGGATGGTAAATTGTCACTGGTTTTCTGTGCTGGGATTGCTGTATGATAAGTTCTCACTGGTTCTCTGTGCTGGAATTGCTGTACGGTAAGTTGTCACTGGCTCTCTGTGCTCGGATGGATTGCTGTATGGTAAGTTGTCACTGGTTCTCTTTGCTGGGATAGATTGCTGTATTATAAGTTGTGACTGGTTCTCTATGCTCGGGTGCATTGCTGTATGGTAAGTTGCACTGGTTCTCTGTGCTGGGATGGGTTGATGTAAGGTAAGTTGTCACTGGTTCACTGTGCTGGGATGGATTGCTGTATGGTAACTTGTCATTGGTTCTCTGAGCTCGGATAGATTTCTGGAAGATAAGTTATCACTGGTTCTCTGTGCTGGGATGGATTACTGTAAGGTTTGTTGCCACTGGTTCTCTGTGCTGGGATGGATTGCTGTATGGTTTGTTGTCACTGGTTCTCTTTCTGGGATGGATTGCTGTATGGTAAGTTGTCACTGGTTCTCTTTCTGGGATGGATTGCTGTATGGTAAGTTGTCACTGGTTCTCTGTGCTGGGATGGATTGCTGTAAGGTAAGTTGTCACTGGTTCTCTGTGCTGGCAGGGATTTCTGTAAGGTAAGTTGTCACTAGTTCGCTGTGCTGGGATGTATTGCTCTCTGGTAAGTTGTCACTGGTTCTCTGTGCTGGGATGGATTGCTGTAAGGTAAGTTGTCACTGGTTCTCTGTGCTCGGACGGATTGCTGTAAGGTAAGTTGTCGCTGGTTCTCTGTGCTGGGATGGATTGCTGTAAGGTAAGTTGTCACTGGTTCTCTGAGCTCGGATAGATTTCTGTAAGATAAGTTGTCACTGGTTCTCTGTGCTGGGATGGATTACTGTAAGGTAAGTTGCCACTAGTTCTCTGTGCTGGGATGGATTGCTGTATGGTAAGTTGTCACTGGTTCTCTTTCTGGGATGGATTGCTGTATGGTAAGTTGTCACTGGTTCTCTTTCTGGGATGGATTGCTGTATGGTAAGTTGTCACTGGTTCTCTGTGCTGGGATGGATTGCTGTAAGGTAAGTTGTCACTGGTTCTCTGTGCTGGCAGGGATTGCTGTAAGGTAAGTTGTCGCTGGTTCTCTGTGCTGGGATGTATTGCTCTCTGGTAAGTTGTCACTGGTTCTCTGTGCTGGGATGGATTGCTGTAAGGTAAGTTGTCACTGGTTCTCTGTGCTCCGACGGATTGCTGTAAGGTAAGTTGTCGCTGGTTCTCTGTGCTGGGATGGATTGCTGTAAGGTAAGTTGTCACTGGTTCTCTGTGCTCGGATGGATTTCTGTAAGGTAAGTTGTCACTGGTTCTCTGTGCTCGGATGGATTGCTGTATTGTAAATTGTCACTGGTTCTCTGTGCTGGGATGGATTGCTGTAAGGTAAGTTGTCACTGGTTCTCTGTGCTGGGTTGGATTGCTGTAAGGTAAGTTGTCACTGGTTCTCTGTGCTCGGATGGATTGCTGTATGGTAAATTGTCGCTGGTGGCTTTTCTAGAGATGAAGGAACACAAAACAATCATTTGCTGAAGCTACGTTAATGGTAGGATACCAAAGTAATTTAGTGGTTGTTTATGACTGATGAACGCGTAAAAGCTACTGTACTTGTTTGCTGGTGCAGTGACCAACCACACACCTCTTGTATCAAGGTAAACTTTTGAGCGAGACTTCCACATCATTTACACTATGGGGGTCCATCATTTGGTTATATAAAGATGTGAATTCCCAAAGACTGACTTGTCAATCCCAGGTACAGTATATGCCATGGCAACCCTTCATATAGTAACTATAGTGGTAACAATGCGCATGTTAATAACGTCTCATGGAACTGTTTGTAAACCTTTGCGCATGCTTAATAGAAAGTGTTTAATATAGCTAAAAGAGCAACATGCAATTGATCACAACTATATAGCAATCCAACTAATATGTAGGAATCAGAGATACAAATGAGTCGCTTGAGGTCGACAACCGTGATTTGATGTCACACTTGCTATTTGGGAACAATCCACACATTGATGAATACCATAAACTCTCAGAGTTCCTTAGCCACTCATTTCATAGGCAAATACAGTATTTCAATATATGTGTATATATATATATATATATATATATATATATATATATACATATATATAAATATATATATATATATATATATATATATATATATATATATACATATATATATATATATAGTCCACACGGACCGGCACTCCACTCCTCCGCCCTAGGTAAAAGCTCCGGTGCCTTCCAGGAACAGTTATATACATTTTTTTTTTAAATAGACAGTGTGTATCTTTTAACGGGACTCAATTAATAAATATCACATAGAAGATGTAATATAGCTACGGGCAATCATGTAATGTTAAGAGTGGGGATGCTTTATAATATTCACCTTTCCTGCTCATAAAAATATAAAGCATTACCACAGTAATTAGGGAATAGGTTGTGGTTTTTGTTTGTTTGTTTGTTTGTTTGTGTGTTTATTTTACAAAATTCTTTATTATAAACAATCCGAAAGATCCAATCAATGCTCAAGTGTAAGCAGACAGATACAATGTGTGTGTTTACTTTATATGGGGAAGCGACTCTAAAAGGGAACACAACACAATTTGTAAGATTCATATCTCCCAGATGAACGTGAGATAACTGGTAAATCATCCATAGTAAGCTGTGTACTGCAGTCTGGAGGGACGTGAGCATATTTCTAAATTAACAATTTATATGTATTTTTATGTCATCTACTTGTGTGTTAGAGGTTTCAACTTAGATTAATTGATTATAAATGTTAGCAGTTTGGATTTCCAGGTTTCACACTCCCTCCCCTTCCTTTTCCGAACTAACTACTGTAATTGCACCAACTGCTACAAGTTGTTTTTTATTATTTGCTTTGTTGAAATAAAGTCACTGCATTTTGCAACACTTATAATCTAACACAGAATACTTCTGAGAAGTTGGTAAACTGTTTTTTGTTTTTTTAACCAAAAAGTAGAAGGAAAAATGAACAAAGCTGGCATCTTGATATAAAATGTGGGAAATTTAAACGACAAAAATGAGTGGACAGCTCTTAAATCAATATTAATATGCAGACTAGTGCTGCGATTGTCATAAAGGCGTTTTGCAGAATTCCGTCATCAGCTCCATAACTTCTAAAAATCACGTGTGTGCAAAACATCAGTCAAGGCTCAGGGCCAGTCACACACTTAGGAGATGGCATGTGCATGCTTGTTATCCAGTGACAAGATTCATTTTCATGGTAGAATTCCTTTTACTCCTCTAATTGTGTTTGACTCCTCTATAGACAGGGGATCTGAAATACTATATGAATATGCTGATAGATTAAATATTTTACGTATAATATTATTACATTTATTATATAGAGTTAAACAAAAACTGTTTTAATGTATGTTTAATGATATCAGAGGCTCTGGACAATACAAATACATTTTATAGAAAAAAATAAATACTGACTGTAATATGTATAACAACCGTTCACAAATCCTGGTTTATCCAATACTGTAGCTACACAGTTTCTGTGCGTGTCCTGACTCCTTACTATACAATTCTCACTTCAGATGCAATGTAACTCACATTTTTTCTTTGAAAGGTAACAGCCGATATAGTGCAGTCACACTGTACAATCGTTCCTTCCGATCCTCAGTATTTATCTGTCCTAATCGGAAGTAATAGAGTCTATGCAGAGCCACAGCTATCGGAAATCTGTCAGCAAGTCAGTCTTCAGACTGAACACATTGTAAAATACGATATGACCCAATTTATTGCATTTCTCAAGCATGCTTAAAGATCCAATCATGCGAAGCGATAGATTCATTTGCAATAAACGGAGAATCTCATCTGATCTGCCAGATTGCAGTCAAATACTGTACATTAATAGATATTGTGGGTTTGTTTAACTTTATACTGAACTCGTGAAACTGTGGTCACATCCAGAAGGGGAAGCAAGTGAAATGGGTAATTATGTGCATAGACAGATATTGATTAATAAAATTCATATTGGTTTACTGTAGATTACATGCATTTATATGGGGTTTTTCCCAAAACAATGTAATAAATTTATATATATATATGTGTGTGTGTGTGTGTGTGTGTGTGTGTGTGTGTGTGTGTGTGTGTATATATATATATATATACATACATAATATTGATTATATATTTACTTTTAAATGATAGTACATTCTATCACATTATATCTATCATATGATACAATGTAGTAGCCTAGAGGTCTCCAAACGTGGTCCTCAAGGCACCCCAGCAGTCCAGGATTTAGGTATATCCATGGCTCAGCACGGATGGTTAAATCAAATTGACTTAAGTGCTAATTAAGTCACCTGCGGCCAAGCAGGGATCCAGTTAAAACCTGGACCATTGGGGTGCATTGAGAACTGCATTTGGGAGCCTCTGTACTAGCCAATGATGTTGGGCTTGCCAAATAAGAAATATATATGTATATATATATATATATATATATATATATATATATAGGGCAAAATTAAGAATCTGACTAAATCTGCTTTCAGCTGTGATTTACTAAAGTACATGAGGTTAAAGAACTTGGCAAGTCCATTGCAGCACTGTCTTGTCCAATAGTGCATGGGGGGAAAAAACTGACCTGCGTTATTTTGCTTTAGTAATGTATTCCATTAGTCCATTTTTACAGTCTAGGTTTTCAGGATATCCTCACGGAAATGATATAGAAGATACAATGATATCAACAACTATGGAGAACAGTCTTCAATGTGGTCTTCATCGACATGCAACCACTGATGTCATAGCAGCCACATGCTATACATCAAAGCTCTTAAATCAAACTTAGATCAAAATATAAATGCATCATTTGAACTGTCATGCTACATGTAGCTTATACTCACATATGGTTTCCTGACATACTTACATGTAGTTCTGCTTTTTCTTTAATCTATTTTACAGAATTTTCTTTATTTCTTACATTTCTTCAGAATAATTATGTTTGATTACTGTTGGCATGGCAATACAATGTGGAGGTAATAGCTTAAAAGTAATGGTGTATGTTGCAATTATATATATTAGAGCTAATTAGCATATAAAGTCTCATTTAATAGAAAAAATATATCTAAAACAAAAAGAGCCTGACTTAGAGTTGCACTTAAAGGGGCCGCAATTGCAGCTGCTGTACATTTCAGGAAATAAATGCCGTTTCCCACCTGTATTCAGAGTTGCCCGCACTCCCAAATGTGCTTCTATAGCAAATTTGTTATATCATTTATTAGAATCAGACAGGAAGAAAAAATCAAAACAAAAAACTATGGGCCTACTTCAGATCTGATCGCAGCAGCAAATTTGAAAGCTGATGGGCAAAACCATATGCACTGCAGGTGGGGCAGATATAACATTTGCAGAGAGAGTTAGATTTGTCAAAGTCGAAAAATATCATAATGCATATGCCTTGTACTAACCCCATGTACATGCCCGCTGCTCGTGCACTCAGTCCGCCGTGCATGCACATATCCGCAATTTGCGTAGGATCGCTCCGGCGATCATGCGCATGATATGGGTATTTATGGCGGAGTTTGTGAGCCTGTAGCGTGTTATTAGAACATTGCATATTTAACCCAAATAGCGTATATTGTAGATATAGTTCCCCTAGACCAGTGTTTTTCAACCACTGTGCCGTGGCACACTAGTGTGCCCTGAGCAGTCTCCAGGTGTGCCGCCATACAAACACAGAAAGGCCCGTCAGTGTTTTGTCGCTACTGTGAACCTGGAAGGATCAATACTGGTGGGGTTAGTGGTTGCAACGCCAGTTCTAATTTTGGGCCCGGGCAGTGTGGGGCTCTTCTGGCTTTCTCAGATGTGGCTCAGGTGTTACCCATGGAGAAGCTGCGACATGACATCCTAGGACACGCAACTGCACCATGCATCACTATTATATTTGAATGTGCCTTGGCAATAGTTAAATCTTGTTCAGTGTGCCACGAGTTGTAAAAGGTTGAAAATGTCTGCCCTAGACCATGACAGTGAGTATTATTAGTTTAAACAGTTCCTGGACAGAGAGATTCGCCTTTGCATGATAGGAAGGGTCAGATAAAGGTTGGAAGGTGATGTCTAGTATCCAGCTGTAGGGTATTTTGAGGGTAACATTCCGGTGTTAGTTAGAGAAAGATCGCTTGTTCCTGCGTATAGTTATGTACAAAAGTAGATTATGAACATTAACTGTATTTACTGTAAATTACATATGCGGCGGGAATCCAGAGGATACCACCCACAAGAGCAGTTGGGAAAGACATTGCCCACCTTTTCAAATCCACCTATGACCTTTGCTGTAATGTGGAGACATATCTCTGTGTCCAATGAACAATGAGATTACAGTGACCATTGTATTGTGTATGCATGTTGTGTATAAAAGAACCATTGTTGCCTGGCCGGTCAGAAGACTCTAAACGCTATATGTATGACCAGCGGAGGACCGGATTCGGGTTGCGCTTGCGAATATTCTCACGTACGTACATTCTCTGTAGCCATTATTCTGTTTAGATTTACTTGTAAGCCTGTAGTGTATAAATTGTATTGTTTTATCTTTTGGAATCAATCCACGGTGGCCTTAGAACCCTGTGGTTTCAACTACAAACTGTGTTGTGTTTTCACTTTCCTGCATGGGTTTTAAAGTAGATTTATCGGTATAAGGTGTATAGCATTGATAAGGTGTACGCACTGCGGGTACTATGTATCGCCAGCGCTACTTAAGGTTTAAAGGTATAACATCATTGCAGTACTTTACTGTTAAGGGTTTAAAGTGTAAGCATATCATTGCATTATATCATTAACAAGGTTTAAAGGTTATCCATTGTGTGTGCGCTCGCTGTGTGTACTCCGTACACTCAGCGCGGGGTGTGTACGCCAAGTGCGTACCACGTGCAGGACTCTGTACGCAAATAGCGTACAAAGTGCGTAGCACGTGCACGTACTACGCACGTGCGTCGCAAGTGCACGTAGTCTAGCGGCCATACCGGCTCAACGGTAATAGTGTACAAAGGGGTATAGCTTTGCAGTCTAAGATAATACCGACATTATCAGATTTCAGTGGGTTATTTTGTTTCTGTGCAGGGTAAATACTGGCTGATTTGTTATTATGCTGCAATTTAGATTTCAGTTTGAACACACCCCACCCAAATCTAATGGGCCCTACACACTGATAGATCCACCGCCGAGCTGCCCGGCGGCGGATATGGCTGACCCGGCGGCGGGGGGGCAGTGATGGAGGGAGTGAAGTTTTTTCACTCCCCCCATCACCCGGCTCCATAGCAGTGCAGGTAATATGGACGATCTCGTCCATATTGGCCTGCATGCACAAGCGATGGGGCACCAGCAATGAATGAGCGCGGGGCCACGCATCGTTCATCGCTGGTGCCTCCACACTGCACGATATGAACGAGTTCTCGTTCATTAATAAATGAGAACAGGGCGCCGGCGCATGCCAGACGGCCGAAGGTCGTCGCTGCAGTACGATCGCCTCTACCTGATTGACAGGCAGAGGCGGTCGCTGGGCAGGGGGGGGTGAAACGGCGGTGTTTTGCCGCCATTTCGTGGGCGTGG
Source organism: Pseudophryne corroboree (assembly GCF_028390025.1). Lineage (NCBI taxonomy): Eukaryota > Metazoa > Chordata > Amphibia > Anura > Myobatrachidae > Pseudophryne > Pseudophryne corroboree. The sequence continues at coordinate 546,658,663 of NC_086449.1, forward strand.
ACCGGCCAACGCAGGCGTGGCCAGACCATGCGGGGGTGGGCCGCAGCAGCTTTATGACATCACACGCAGCCGCTGCGGGCCAAGGAGTGGCGAGTAGCTCTTGGCCAGCACGCTAAAGCTGCGCTGGCCGGGAGCTACTCCTAAAGTGCAAAAGCATTGCCGCTGTGCAATGCTTTTGCACTTCAGCGGGTGGAGGGGGGGGGGCGGCACTGACATGCGGGGCGGGATAGCCCTGTGCTGGGCGTCCCCCCGCATGTCTATGGACATGATCGTAGCCCTGCAAAATTTTGCAGGGCTACGATCAACTCAGAATGACCCCCATGGTTTTGCCCATTTGCTAACAAATTTGCTGCTGCGATCAGATCTGAATTAGGCCCTATGCATTATTCACTTACCCCTATGGAGTTGTAAATGTGAATTCAAACTAACATGAATTTCCAGGTTTATAATTGATTGGCTATTCACTATGCAAAAGTGCAGGTCACTCAGTGATGCACTGTAAGGCTTTAATATTTAGGACCATTGAAATAACATTTACCAAGTGCATTCTGTAAAATTATATGGAGTAGCTGATTGGATGCCATGGGCAACGTCTCCATTGGCTCACTTGTCCACTCTTTTCACTGCTTCATGATTAGACCCCAAAGTGTTGCACAAATCACATTCTGTGGGATGTGATAGAGATTGAATAACCTTCTGTCCAAGGGTCGTAAGGGTGCTGCTTACTAAGTGCTGGTTCAATATAGGTCTACAGTGGGAGCGCCTCTCAAGTGATCTGCCACACACAAGGGAAAACCCCCACAAGTGTTTACTAGTTTATTTACATTAGGACCTCTTCTTTCCATGGCTCCTCTTTTTTTGTCTCCTCTTCTCCAGTCCACTAACAAGTAAGCATGTCCCATGAAGCCATCGGCATCCATAATACTACCAGGAGATGAGCACTGTCACCTATTCAGGCAGCTGGGAAGTCAGCACGTATCTGTGGTAGTGCCCCTTGTCCTTTTGCTCAGCCCTGGTGGCCAATGAACATTATGTCATGGCTGGTGCATAGTAGGCCAGCGCATTACATAGTACACCTGTGGCCACATAAACTGCTACATGGACAGTCATTTAAAAGCTGAGCTATGCAGGGGTAAGCTCATGTAAAGATCGATCTAATTTCAGTTGGATCTGCACCATGGATGGGGCTGCTGAAAATGCAACTAATCCCGATTATGTCTGTTTATGTAAGTAGATGGTTGTGGGATGTGTGGTCAATTCAGAATAGAGGCGGATGTGATATCCCGGCTGACGGGATGCTGGCTGTCAGGATCCCGCCAGCGGCATCCCACCAGCCGTTATACCGGCAGCGAGTGCAGCAAGTCCCCTTGCAGGTTCGCTGCGCTTGCCATAATTCGGGCCCGGTGGCGAGCTTCACTTGCCACGCGTTCTGTTCTCCCTCAGGTGGTGGCGTGGACCCACTACCCGAGTGGGAATACCAGGGAGCAGTCAGCATTCCGACCGCTGGCATTTTATCGGCTGTCAGGATTCCATCATTGGCATTCTGAACGCCGGGATCCAGACAGCAGGTATATTAACTACATCCCAGATGGTAGTATGGCTTTTAAATCACTGGAAGAGGCCAGAATTTCAACTGTTTTACATGCCACTTAGACAATAAGCAATTTTTTGTAATTTTTTTTTATTGCTGTTTCTTAAGAACCCCTCTCTTAACCCAGCCTTTCTTGCTTTAACAACCTCACCTCCTTCCTCTCCACATATTCCCTTCTAGACCCACTCCAATCTGACTTAGTTTTTTTACTCCACTGAAACTGCCCTCACCAAGGTCACTGATGACATCTCGGACAAATCCAAAGGCTAATTCTCGATTCTTCTAATCTTTGACATCACAGGCATCTGGAATCACTGACCTCCCCCTCCTCCTCCAAAACTCTCACTCCATTGGTATTTGCAGCTGAACTCTCTCATGATTCTCCTCAAACTTGTCCAACCACCCCATCACCAAATATAAACCACCTCCACCTCCCTTCCTCTTCTCATATGGGGTTTCCAATGTTCTGCCCTTGATCTCATTTGCTTCTCCCTCTTTATGTCTTCCTTCAGCAAGCTTATGTTACTTTGATCTTTGCTTCCATGTCCATACCAGTGATAGAAAAATGTATCTTTCTTTCCTGGACTTCTCTCCATCTTTTCTCTTCTGTGTGTACCTGAAACTCAATATTTCAAAAAATGACTCATATTTCACCCAGACATGGTCCACTCTACTCCCTCTCTTTCTCAGTGTATGTCTCACTCTATTCCATCCTCTCTCCAAGGGGTATATGTAATTTGAGTTGGCCGGTATGTGATGTCGGCTAAAAATACACGTATTTTAAAAATGGCAATTATTTACAAAGTGTTAGGAAATCAGTACCTGGAACTCTGGAGACTGGGTGGCAACTAGGGATTTCCAGAACTCATGTGTGGAGCTGCGGCTGGGAATGAGTAATCGCAGCTACATCTACTCTACCCCTGACTCTGTTACTCCTCCCAGTAGTCGGATGGTGCCTGCAGAGCTAATCTTCTGCCTTTAGCAGCCGTGTTTGAATGGGAGAATTAAGTCCGCCCAGACTCCGATGCCCCCAGGTCTTATGAGGTAACAAGGCACCAACCGAGACTGCAAGTGAGTAAGGGGAAGCCAACTAAAACCTGCAAGAATACCAACGGGAAGGAATACGGAAGGACAATGAACAGATTATGTGCGGCACGGCCGCTGAAATCCCAACATAGGAACCAAGACACAGACTGAAGAGAGAGTTCACACATTACACGTATAACAAGGCACAGAGGGGGTCACTCTGAGTTGATCGCTCGCTAGCAGTTTTTAGCAGCCGTGCAAACGCTATGCTGCCGCCCACTGGGAGTGTATTTTAGCTTAGCAGAAGTGCAAACGGTTGTATTGCAGAGCGCCTGCAAATTTTTTTTGTGTAGTTTCAGTGTAGCTCAAAACCTACTCAGCGCTTGCAATCACTTTAGACTATTCAGTTCCGGATTTGACGTCACACACCCACCCAGCGTTCGCCCAGCCACACCTGCATTTTTCCTGGCACGCCTGCATTTTTCCAAACACTCCCTGAAAATGGTCAGTTGCCACCCAGAAATGCCCACTTCATGTCAATCACTCTGCGGCAACCAGTACGACTGAAATTCATCGCTAGACCCTGTGCAAAACTGCATCGTTCGTTGTGCCCGTACGTCGCGCATACGCATGCACAGAATTGCCATATTTTAGCCTGATCACTGCGCTGTGAACAAATGCAGCTAGCGATCAACTCGGAATGACCCCGAGAGTACTGAAAGCAATGGTGCTGAATACACGAGTGATTGAGTATGCAGTAATGTGTAAGATATAATAAGCAACCAAATAAACTGTGAGGCAACAATGCTCTTAGATATAATAAGCAATTAAACCATATATACATGTACAACAATGCACAGGAGGGAATGAATAATAAATCATTAAGCAATGAGTTCCTAAAGATCTTGACAGAGTAAAGCAAATTATAAACAACCAAAACACTTAGCTGCAGGTGACCCTTGGATTCCAGGCTAGGCTGGACTGAGCAAGACAAGGTAAGATAAACCAGAGCTGTCTGATGCTATTTCCAGGCAAGGTCTCACATTTACAATCAGGAACTCAGGTAACAAGGGTAATGTGCTCCGAACTCTGGCAGGACAGGACACACAGGACTCAAACTGGACCGGGAATACCAAGCAATGCAATTGCACCAACTGTACAAATTCAAGATTTCACACCATAGGACAGGGACCAGGCACTAGTACATACAGGAACAAGAATCTTCTATCACCGGCTCCAGGTGGAAGGCAGGCTGGGTAATAAAGGAAGCACACCCCAATCAGGATGGCTGGAAGCTAGATACAAGGTAATGGCCTAATTATCTGCCAGGTGAGACAGCACAGGCCACATACAAGAGACAGACTGCAGTTACACAGACTAACCACATAATAGCCTAATAATCTGACAGGTGAGGTTGCACAGGCCACACATATAGGAAACAAGCTGCAGTTACACAGACTCATCAAGGGCGGCCACCAACAGTACTCAAAACAAGTACATGAGCAAACCTGGCATGCAAACAGAAATATAACATAAAACAGAATGCAAACAGGAATGAGCCACAGCAGTGGCTCATGACACAAAGCAAAACCAGGTTGATTGCCACTTTGCCAATCTCGGCCTACATCCCGCAAACTCAGACCCTATTACATATACCCCCAGGTCTGAAATTTAGGTGTCACCCATTAGTCTTATTCTCAAACCTGCCATTTCCATATCCCTTCCTCATGGACCTCACCCTAGATGCTACTAAACTCATAATCATCCCCTCGCCATTTCCTGCCTAGATTACTGTAATCTGCCACTCTCTGGCATTTCTAACTCACTTCTTGTGTGTCTCCAGTATGTCTACAACTCTGCTGTTTGCCTCTTTTTTCTTACATTTGTCTCTACCTTTGCTGCTCCTTTCTGTCAGTCACATCACTGGCTCTCTATACTACTCAGAATTAAATTCCAACTCCCTTCTTTCACTAAAAGAACTCTCAACCTCACTCTCCCTACATCTCCAGACTAATTTCTTCATACTCTCCCCACCGCCCTCTTCGCTCTGCTGATTGTGTGCTATTTATAAAGGCATACATTACTGCACTTAATGTTTGATTAGTTTCTCTCTGTACTTTCTTTTCTAAATTTAAATGTTTGCCATTATACTGTATTACTGTGTCTTCGTACATAAATAGTCTCTCAGTGTCATTTCTAAGAGACATTTTACATAAAACTTTTTTTAATTTTAATAAATGTTCCTACGTCTATGGTTATAGTAGTGTAATCAAAGACATAACTTGGCATTAAGTAGATGGTGTTTTGAATTTACGTCTATACTTTCTTAGGCAAAGGAAAAATGAATGTCTGTCCAGATTTGGCCTTCGACATCTCAGAAGTGAGCAAATCTGCACACAAAATGAAACTGTGCAAATATTTTGATCAAACATGGAAGTCATGTTCCAAATGATTGCAAAGCTTTTTATTCAGAACACAAGTACATGCAATTCATTTCTGTGGATAAAGTAACCCACTAGATTTAGATAGAACAGGGAGCAAATTCCATTTATAAAGAAACTACTCCATTTATAAAGAAACCTTGCTTTTCTTCAAGAAGCAACAAAAAGGAAAACAACTGGTTTACTCATGAAACAAATATAACCATATATGATACATATATATACATACATATATACATATATACATATATGTACATATGATACAATGACCCCAATGCCTTTCTAATTACTTTTCTTGTTTTTATGATAACTGTCCACAGGAATGGATAAAATATAGATTTTTTTTTGTATGTAGGGCCTCATACTCATTATAGACAAAATTACTTTACAATATTACATTGATTCACTAACATATTTTTAATGCTGGTCAAACACATAAACAGGTTTGAAATTGAACACATTGGGTCCCATTACTCTACACCCATTAGCGTTTGGGAACATTTGAATTGTTGCACAGGTTTTCAGACACTACCTACAGTACCATTTACTTGTATTCACAAGCGAATGCTTTCAGGACAATGGAATATACTACAATGGTCCATGCAACAGCAGGTGCTTGTTAACCATTGCATGTGATTCGTGATTAAGAATGATATATGGTGTCTATGGAATTCATCACAGAAAAAAAACACTTGATGATCAAGACAAAATCACTGACCAGCATCAACAAAAAAATATTTTGTTTTTGTTTCATGGTTTTCACAAATTCTAAATACCAGTCTTTCCAAGAATTTCCTTACCTGTACTAGTGACGGGGTCAAGAAAGCCCTTTACTCAGGGTCCTGAAAACCAAAGGAACGTTACTTTGGAGCTGTTAAGAATTTGTTTGCTGAAAAAAGTTTCAGATTTATGCAATGGAGAATCTCTCATGTATTCATCAAAACTAATGATAGTGCTTGTACTGAGAGAGTAAGGAGACCTATTCCAACACAGCTGCCACACAACATGCTTTTAAGAGTGCCTGTTACCGCTATATTACTTTATGGAAGTTGCACAAAGTATTGAAATATGATAGCCAGGCACGAACACCAAGATAACTCTTCAATTTGGCCACACATGTTAATGGCCAATTCAAACAGATTGGATAGTCAGTGGTTAAACCAAGCTGTACACTAACACAAAACCAAACTATCAATGGGGGTCATTCAGTTCTGATTGATTGGCTGCATTTGTTGCTGCCCTGCGATCAGATAGTCGCCGCCTACAGAGGGAGTGGGTTTTCGCTGTGCAGGTGTGCGATTGCATGTGTAGCAGAGCTCCACAAACTGATTTTGTGCAGTCTCTGCGCAGCTCAAGACGTACTCTTCCACTGCGATCACATCAGGCTGATCGGGACTGGATTTGACGTCAGACACCCTCCCTGAAAACGCTTTATCCCGCCTGCATTTTTCCGGACACTCCCTGAAAATGGTCAGTTGCCACCCACAAACAGCCTCTTCCTGTCAATCTCCTTGCGATTGCCCGTGCGAATGGATTCTGTGCACCATCCTGTCACAGGGCACTGATTCCTGTTGCAGCCATGCAATGCGCCGGCGCAGTGCGGTGCATACGCATGCGCAGTTCGGATCTGATCGCCCACTGTGCGAAAACGCACAGCAGCGACCAGATCTGAATGACCCCCTGTATGTAAGTTATCACATAGCACTTACAAGGACAAACACATGACATAACAGACATTGCAAGTGGTGTAATACAAGGTATTCTTAGTGAATGGATGGCAAATAACTTATTGAACGTAGGCTAAAGAAGCAGAGGGCAGGATATAATGAAGTCCGAGTTTGGCAGTTGTGCGGAATGCAGGCCGAACTTGGAGATTTTTTTTAAAGTGACAGTCATGTACAAGGCATGGTTTAGCCTTGTACATGATTGCCCCTGTAAAAATACATCCCAGTTTGGCTGGCATCACGCTCCGCTACATCCTGCTCATTGAATCTATGCTCAAGCACATGGAGCTAGGGTAGCCAGATGTGACATATGCAAGAGGCACTCAGGTAAGGCCACTCTCTATGCTGAGAATTTATTTTAGCAGCAAATTAACTGTATATATAGGTTTTTCTGCACCCCAGTTTCTATGTCTTTGTGTATAGTTGTGTCAAAACAAGGCCAATCGACTCAATTATGCACAAAAACATGGGATCTGGGGTGCAGAAAAATGGCAGCAGGTGCTCTAGAATGATAAGTCAAAATTTTAAATAATTGTATGTAACAGAAGGCAGTTTGTGCGCTGAGCGGCTGGAGAGTGGTACAATAATGAGTGTCTGCAAGTAAAAGTGAAGCATGATGGAGGTTCCTTACAAGTTTATTTTCTGTTTGTACCTGTGATACCAGGCCTAAGCCTGAGTATACTGTACTTCAGTAAAAAGACACCGTGCATTCATCAGATAGCTGCCTGCCGAATCCTTATTTTAAGTACCCGTTTTAATAGATAGATAGATAGATAGATAGATAGATAGATAGATAGATAGATAGATAGATAGATAGATAGATAGATAGATAATTAGATAGATAGATAGATATAGTGGTTGGAGTTGCTATCACTGAATCTCACAATAGCTCTGTATGGTAATACAGCAGGAGGCATCTATTACAAGTAGATGCCTTCTGCTGCAGTAGTGATCCAACCTGTGTCCAAGGACGCAGGAATCAGATCACTTAATCACCATCAGGCAGCGTGCAGCACCCATGGTGACGTGCAAGCCAACAGTTGCAGAGCCCAGGAAATCTATGTGCAACCATGAGGATTCCTGGCCTCTTCCCGCCCCTTAAACAGCTGTGATGCACCTACATTTTGGGAAATGGAGGCCGTTGCCGCCCCCTGCCCGCCACCCAATCAATGACTGTCTGTCGCCATCCTGCTTCCTTCATCGCAGGACCAGTTTGCGTACACAATAATTGGTACTTTACGACTCACTAAGCAACTCCAACCACATCTGAGTAAACCCATTGTTAGAAGCATGGGACTCTTGTTTCAAAATTCATGTATATACCTGTATTGTTTTTATAGAAAGTTTACATAACGTTTTGTATTCTGGAGTTAAATATAAGGTTTTGTAGATGTTAGATAATGAAATATTTGTGGTATGTTGTCATTTAAGACGAGTATGAAGAAAGTGCATGTATCACATTTGCGACCTTTAGCTAGAACTTAAATGTCAGTACAGTTAATGAATTGACCAATAACATGTGCAGCAGGATGTAATGCTGTTCGAGTCCGGCGACCATGTGGGATGCCGGACAAACTCTGAAGTTTTTTAAAGGGGCAATCACTTACAAGGCAAAACCATGCCTTGTAAGTGATTGTCCCTTTAAAAAAAGTCAGAGTTCGGCCGGCATCCTGCGCGGCCCCAGGACTCGGGGGGCAGTACATACCGACGGTTATCTTTAATGATAATCCGTGAGACGTGATGGAGAGGTGTTTTGGCAGGAGCTGAAGTGTAAGTTATGTTTAATTAATTATATCATACTTTTACCAATGGGTTTTGCCAAGTAGGCCCATTATCACATACTGATGCTTGGGTGGAGGAACTGATATTAAAAAGTTCCACCCCTTAATGAGAGGTTAAGGGTGGGTACATTGGAGACACAAAGGAAAACTAGTATCCTAAAGGATAGTAAACTCTAGAAGTAAAAGGGGGGTTTCATTAGTAAGATTAATGGCAATGTGTGTCCCTTTGGAAGGTAAGAGTGCAGCCCATGGAGCCCCTGAAGTGTGTCAGGTTACGTATCATTGGTCTAGAATATAACACTGTTAATTTATGCAGTTTGCAAGTGTTCATAAATCTTACGAAGGACCTACTGAAATTACATTTTTCTTAACAAATGTTAGGGAACTCCAGCACTATGTGTGTGAGACCACTGGAGTCAGTGAGAGGGTCTTCTGCCAACAACAGCCCCCCGCTGTTCCCTTAGTGCTCAACATACACACCAGTACTTAGTTGGCTGCCTGAGCTTAAACCTCTAGCAGTAGGGGCACACACAATAGGCTGGAGACCACAAGTTAATAAATCTGGAGTGTAGCAGCTGGAAAGGCAAAGGTTTATCGCAGTCAGAGTGGATACAGGAATGATAACTGCAGACAGGCTTGACAAGATATGGCAACTGAAGATTGCAGGACCGGATATGCACAGGTTACAGGAAATGATAACTGAAGGGACTAGATGTTTGTTGCAGGTGAACACAGCCAAGCAATGGCTAACATACAGGTGCTGAGTGTGTACTGATTGACAGGGTCGTAACTAGGTGTGTGCCGATGGTGCCTAGCCCACAGCGCAACTGCACTGAAGGTGCACCATCAGGCAATGCACCCCCACGTACTGTACAAGCATTTTAGTTATGCTGTCCGCTGGCGCCTGTGTCCCGCCGCTGCCTCTGTAAGGGATGGGGAGCGGTGGCGCAGGACACAGCACAGTCCCCCATGCGGAAACTCCTCCTGTGAGACCTGCCGCCGCTGGAGAGGGAGAAGGAGCCGCCTGCTGCCGTATAGAAGCCGCCGCTGCCTCAGCTAATTCCTCCTGTGAGACCCGCTGCCGCTGCAAAGGAGAGGGAGCGGGAGGGAGCCGCCTGTTGCCGTATAGGAGCTGCCGCTGCCTTAGCTAATTCCTCCTGTGAGACCTGCCTCCGCTGCAAAGGAGAAGGAGCACTACTGAGCCATCTGTTGCCGTATAGGAGCTGCCGCTGCCTCAGCTGATTCCTCCTGTGAGACCTGCTGCGACTGCAAAGGAGGAGGAGAGGGAGCGCTACTGAAGCCGCCTGCAGGCCCTACTGCCGTTTGACCCGCCTCTGCTGAGGACGCCTGTTAGACCCACCGCCGCATCTGCAATGGAGTAGGAGTGGGAGCGCCTGTAGAAGTGTCTTTGCCTGTCAGGTTGCCGGAATGCCCCCACAGGTGACAACACACACACACTTACACACTCTCCCTGCCTAATGTGACACACACACTCTCCCCACCTAATGTGACACACACACACACTCTCCCTGCCTAATGTGACACACACACACTCTCCACGCCTAATGTGACACACACACACTCTCCATGCCTAATGTGAGACACACACACACACACACACACACACACACACACACATAAACACACACACTCTCCCCGTCTAATGTGACATACAAACACAGTCTCCCTACCTAATGTGAAAAAGGGGGCTCTGTTTCTGTAATATATAACAAAGGGGGACTCTGCTGCCTAATGTGTAAAAAGGGGGGGGCTCTGCTGCCTTAATGTGTAAAAGGGGGACTCTACGTGCCTAATGTGTAAAAGGGGACTCTACCTGCCTTACTGTGTAAAAGGGAGCTATGTGGCCACACCCCTTCCCAAAAAGCCACAGCGGTATATTTTTGGCACGCGCCTATGGCGCGCATTGGCCCTGTTTTATATTTGGCGGAGGGGCGCCGATGCTGTTTCTTGCACACAGCGCTAAAATATCTAGTTATAGCACTGCTGATTGAAATCAGAGTACTGGTAGCATGAACCCAGTTGCAGAGACACTGAACGGATAGTGTGAATAGGCTGCAGTCTGCAATAACAGACAGGATGCAAACTCAGTGGCTAGACTGTGGTTGGAATACATGTTCAGATGTTTCGGAGACACTGTAGTTTGCTGCAGACTTGTGACTACAGGCACAGATGGAGTGAATGTACTCAGAACCAGAGCTGGTAGCTTATAATCACAGAGACTTGGCAGGAGCCTGGATTTGGATCAGGACCAGACATAAAAGTAACTGGAGGGCCACGGCAAGACAGTGACATGGAGCAGGTATGGAAAAAGGTATCCAGACTATAGATCTACACTAAAAAGGTCTACAGTCAATAGGTCTAAAAAGGTCTACAGTCAATAGGTCTACCACTAATGGTACACATGCATTAGGTCGACATGTTAAAGGTCGACAGTTCAACAGGTCAACAGGATTAAAAGGTCGACAGGGTCAAAAAGGTCGACATGACAATGGTCGACACACACATATGGTAGACACAAGTTTTTTTATTTTTAATTTTTTTACTTTTTTATACTTTACCATCCACGTGGACTACGAGTGGGAATAGAGTGGGAATAGTACCCTGTGCTGAGCGCATCAGTAGCGGAGCGAAGCACCTTACCTTAAGCATGTGAGGGAACTCAGTACGCTAATGGAGCTTGTTTGTGGTAGAAAAGTGACAAAACACCCCAAAAAACAAAAAATAGTGTCTACCTTTTTTTTGTGTTGATCATTTCCATGTCAACCTTTTGACCCTGTCTACCATTCCTACTGTCTACCTATTATATGTCGACCTTTTGACCCTGTCAACCTAATGCATGTCTACCATTAGTGGTAGACCTATTGACTCTAGACCTTTTTAGTGTAGATCTAATAATCCACACTCTGGACAAAGAATGGCAAGTACAGGGCAGGATCCAACATGGCACGGGTGCAGGACTGGCAGGGACAACACACAGAGGACTGAGGCAGGATACAGGAATGCAGATACACAGAGGCAGGGAACCAGGACTCAGGAAGAGACAGGCAGGCTAGGAACTGTACACGGTACAGTGAGCATGTGATGAGTTCACTAGGTGCAGGAACTAGGGAATATCACAGATGGGGTGGAACTGAATAAGATCCCTAATGAAAGGGAGACAGACAAATCACAGGAGTCATCAGGTTGGAATCAAGTAATAAGGCATTCCAAACAGGTGCGCTGCTGCATGTGGCAGTCAGCATCCTAGTTGCTAGGAGACAGCCAGAATACAGACAGGAAAGACATCCATGTCACTACACAGCAAACCGCAGCGGCCACACATAACAACAAATG
>NC_086449.1:546673079-546715579 GCF_028390025.1 Pseudophryne corroboree
GTCTAAAAGAATGAAAAAGGACAAATATTTTATCATAAATAATTTTTGACTAAAAAGATCAACCTGTTCCAGATTGCAGTGCAGTCCAAGGTTACCATAGCTGGGTTCTAAAACATTTTTAAAACATATTTTGTGAGTAGAATGCAGGTAACATAGGGGCAGATGTATTAACCTGGAGAAGGCATAATGAAGTGTTAAACCAGTGATAAGTGAAAGGTGATAAATGCACCAGCCAATCAGCTCCAATATGTAAATTAACAGTTAGGATCTTATTTGGCTGGTGCCTTTATCACCTTGCACATATCACTGGTTTATCACTTCCTTATGCCTTCTCCAGTTTAATACATCTGCCCACAATGTCAAATGTTATTTGTTACATCCTGTATTTCCTATATGGATTCTAGATCATACGCTACAATAGCACTAAAGAAATATGTAATACAATTTCTAGGTGCTGAAATTGGCAGTGACATTACAGAAAACCTAAGAATACATGCAACAATGTAAGCTCTTAAAATGAAATAAAATCTAACCAACAAAAATCAGTTGATGTCAGGAAATGTACGCAAAGTATTTTTTAATTAACTAGTGCTTAAAAACACAAAAATATAACAGTAGTAAGACTGTAAAGTGGATAATAAGAATTTACTTACCGATAATTCTATTTCTCGTAGTCCGTAGTGGATGCTGGGGACTCCGTAAGGACCATGGGGAATAGCGGCTCCGCAGGAGACTGGGCACAAAAGTAAAGCTTTAGAACTACCTGGTGTGCACTGGCTCCTCCCCCTATGACCCTCCTCCAAGCCTCAGTTAGGATACTGTGCCCGGACGAGCGTACACAATAAGGAAGGATTTTGAATCCCGGGTAAGACTCATACCAGCCACACCAATCACACCATATAACTTGTGTTCTAAACCCAGTTAACAGCATGATAACAGAGGAGCCTCTAGAAAAGATGGCTCACTACAGCAATAACCCGATTTTTTGGTAACAATAACTATGTACCAGTATTGCAGACAATCCGCACTTGGGATGGGCGCCCAGCATCCACTACGGACTATGAGAAATAGAATTATCGGTAAGTAAATTCTTATTTTCTCTGACGTCCTAGTGGATGCTGGGGACTCCGTAAGGACCATGGGGATTATACCAAAGCTCCCAAACGGGCGGGAGAGTGCGGATGACTCTGCAGCACCAAATGAGAGAACTCCAGGTCCTCCTCAGCCAGGGTATCAAATTTGTAGAATTTTTACAAACGTATTTGCTCCTGACCAAGTAGCTGCTCGGCAAAGTTGTAAAGCCGAGACCCCTCGGGCAGCCGCCCAAGATGAGCCCACCTTCCTTGTGGAATGGGCTTTTACAGATTTTGGCTGTGGCAGGCCTGCCACAGAATGTGCAAGCTGAATTGTACTACAAATCCAACGAGCAATAGTCTGCTTAGAAGCAGGAGCACCCAGCTTGTTGGGTGCATACAGAATAAACAACGAGTCAGATTTTCTGACTCCAGCCGTCCTGGAAACCTATATTTCCAGGGCACTGACAACGTCTAGCAACTTGGAGTCCTCCAAGTCCCAAGTAGCCGCAGGCACCACAATAGGTTGATTCAGGTGAAACGCTGAAAACCACCTTAGGGAGAAACTGAGGACAAGTCCTCAATTCCGCCCTGTCCGAATGGAAAATCAGATGAGGGCTTTTACAGGATAAAGCCGCCAATTCTGACACGCACCTGGCCCAGGCCAGGGCCAACAGCATGACCACTTTCCATGTGAGATATTTTAACTCCACATATTTAAGTGGTTCAAACCAATGTGACTTTTGGAACCCAAAAACTACATTTAGATCCCAAGGTGCCACTGGAGGCACAAAAGGAGGCTGTATATACAGTACCCCTTTCACAAACGTCTGAACTTCAGGGACTGAAGCTAGTTCTTTTTGGAAGAAAATTGACAGGGCCGAAATTTGAACCTTAATGGACCCCCATTTCAGGCCCATAGACACTCCTGTTTGCAGGAAATGTAGGAATCGACCTAGTTGAAAATTCCTCCGTCGGGGCCTTACTGGCCTCGCACCACGCAACATATTTTCGCCAAATGCGGTGATAATGTTTTGCGGTTATATCTTTCCTGGCTTTGATCAGGATAGGAATGACTTCATCCGGAATGCCTTTCTCCTTCAGGATCCGGCGTTCAACCGCCATGCCGTCAAACGCAGCCGCGGTAAGTCTTGGAACAGACAGGGTCCTTGCTGGAGCAGGTCCCTTCTTAGAGGTAGAGGCCACGGATCCTCCGTGAGCATCTCTTGAAGTTCCGGTTACCAAGTCCTTCTTGGCCAATCCGGAGCCACGAATATAGTGCTTACTCCTCTCCATCTTATAATTCTCAGTACCTTGGGTATGAGAGGCAGAGGAGGGAACACATACACTGACTGGTACACCCACTGTGTTACCAGAGCGTCTACAGCTATTGCCTGAGGGTCCCTTGACCTGGCGCAATACTTGTCGAGTTTTATAAACATGTGGAAGACTTCTGGGTGAAGTCCCCACTCTCCCGGGTGGGGGTCGTGTCTGCTGAGGAAGTCTGCTTCCCAGTTGTCCACTCCCGGAATGAATACTGCTGACAGTGCTATCACATGATTTTCCGCCCAGCGAAGAATCCTTGCAGCTTCTGCCTTGCCCTCCTGCTTCTTGTGTCACCCTGTCTGTTTACGTGGGTGACTGCCGTGATGTTGTCCGAATGGATCAACTCCGGGTGACCTTGAAGCAGAGGTCTTGCTGAGCTTAGAGCATTGTAAATGGCCCTTAGCTTCAGGATATTTATGTGAAGTGATGTCTCAAGGCTTGACCATAAGCTCTGGAAATTCCTTCCCTGTGTGACTGCTCCCCAGCCTCGCAGGCTGGCATCCGTGGTCACCAGGACCCAGTCCTGAATGTCGAATCTGCGGCCCTCTAGAAGATGAGCACTCTGCAACCACCACAGGAGAGACACCCTTGTGCTTGGTGACAGGGTTATCCGCTGATGCATCTGAAGATGCGACCCGGACCATTTGTCCAGCAGGTCCCACTGGAAAGTTCTTGCGTGGAATCTGCCGAATGGGATTGCTTCGTAGGAAGCCACCATTTTTCCCAGAACCCTTTCATTGATGTACTGAGACTTGGCTCGGTTATAGGAGGTTCCCGACTAGCTCGGATAACTCCCTGACTTTCTCCTCCGGGAGAAACACCTTTTTCTGGACTGTGTCCAGGATCATCCCTAGGAACAGAAGACGAGTCGTCGGAATCAGCTGCGATTTTGGAATATTGAGAATCCAATCGTGCTGCCGCAACACTACCTGAGATAGTGCTACACCGACCTCCAACTGTTCCCTGGATCTTACCCTTATCAGGGAATCGTCCAAGTAAGGGATAACTAAAATTCCCTTCCTTCGAAAGAGTATCATCATTTCGGCCATTACCTTGGTAAAGACCCGGGGTGCCGTGGACCATCCATACGGCAGCGTCTGAAACTGATAGTGACAGTTCTGTACCACAAAACTGAGGTACCCTTGGTGAGAAAGGTAAATTGGGACATGAAGGTAAGCATCCTTGATGTCCCGAGACATCATGTAGTCCCCTTCTTCCAGGTTCGCAATCATTGCTCTGAGTGACTCAATCTTGAATTTGAACCTCCGTATGTAAGTGTTCAAGATTTTAGATTTAGAATCGGTCTCACCGAGCCGTCCGGCTTCGGTACCACAACAGTGTGGAATAATACCCCGTTCCCTGTTGCAGGAGGGGTACCTTGATTATCACCTGCTGGGAATACAGCTTGTGAATGGCTTCCAAAACTGCCTCCCTGTCAGAGGGAGACATCGGTAAAGCCGACTTTAGGAAACGGCGAGGGGGAGACGTCTCGAATTCCAATTTGTACCCCTGAGATATCACCTGAAGGATCCAGGGGTCTAATTGCGAGTGAGCCCACTGCGCGCTGAAATTCATTGAGACGGGCCCCCACCGTGCCTGATTCTGCTTGTAAAGCCCCAGCGTCATACTGAGGGCTTGGCAGAGGCGGGAGAGGGCTTCTGTTCCTGGGAACTGGCTGATTTCTGCAGCCTTTTTCCTCTCCCTCTGTCACGGGGCAGAAATGAGGAACCTTTTGCCCGCTTGCCCACGAAAGGACTGCGCCTGATAATACGGCGTCTTCTTATGTTGAGAGGCGACCTGGGGTACAAACGTGGATTTCCCAGCTGTTGCCGTGGCCACCAGGTCTGAAAGACCGACCCCAAATAACTCCTCCCCTTAATAAGGCAATACTTCCAAATGCCGTTTGGAATCCGCATCACCTGACCACTGTCGTGTCCATAACCCTCTACTGGCAGAAATGGACAGCGCACTTAGACTTGATGCCAGTCGGCAAATATTCCGCTGTGCATCACGCATATATAGAAATGCATCTTTTAAATGCTCTATAGGCAATAATATACTGTCCCTATCTAGGGTATCAATATTTTCAGTCAGGGAATCCGACCACGCCAACCCAGCACTGCACATCCAGGCTGAGGCGATTGCTGGTCGCAGTATAACACCAGTATGTGTGTAAATACATTTTAGGATACCCTCCTGCTTTCTATCAGCAGGATCCTTAAGGGCGGCCATCTCAGGAGAGGGTAGAGCCCTTGTTCTTACAAGCGTGTGAGCGCTTTATCCACCCTAGGGGGTGTTTCCCAACGCACCCTAACCTCTGGCGGGAAAGGATATAATGCCAATAACATTTTAGAAATTATCAGTTGTTATCGGGGGAAACCCACGCATCATCACACACCTCATTTAATTTCTCAGATTCAGGAAAACTACAGGTAGTTTTTCCTCACCGAACATAATACCCCTTTTTGGTGGTACTCGTATTATCAGAAATGTGTAAAACATTTTTCATTGCCTCAATCATGTAACGTGTGGCCCTACTGGAAGTCACATTTGTCTCTTCACCGTCGACACTGGAGTCAGTATCCGTGTCGGCGTCTATATCTGCCATCTGAGGTAACGGGCGCTTTAGAGCCCCTGACGGCCTATGAGACGTCTGGACAGGCACAAGCTGAGTAGCCGGCTGTCTCATGTCAACCACTGTCTTTTATACAGAGCTGACACTGTCACATAAATCCTTCCAACAGTTCATCCACTCAGGTGTCGACCCTCTAGGGGGTGACATCACTATTACAGGCAATCTGCTCCGTCTCCACATCATTTTTCTCCTCATACATGTCGACACAAACGTACCGACACACAGCACACACATAGGGAATGCTCTGACAGAGGACAGGACCCCACTAGCCCTTTGGGGAGACAGAGGGAGAGTTTGCCAGCACACACCAGAGCGCTATATATATACAGCGATAACCTTTTATAAGTGTTTTTCCCCTTATAGCTGCTGTATTTTTAATACTGCGCGTAATTAGTGCCCCCCTCTCTTTTTTAACCCTTTCTGTAGTGTAGTGACTGCAGGGGAGAGCCAGGGAGCTTCCCTCCAACGGAGCTGTGAGGGAAAATGGCGCCAGTGTGCTGAGGAGATAGGCTCCGCCCCCTTCTCGGCGGCCTTATCTCCCGTTTTTCTGTGTATTCTGGCAGGGGTTAAATTCATCCATATAGCCCAGGAGCTATATGTGATGCATTATTTTTTTTGCCATCCAAGGTGTTTTTTATTGCGTCTCAGGGCGCCCCCCCCCAGCGCCCTGCACCCTCAGTGACCGGAGTGTGAAGTGTGCTGAGAGCAATGGCGCACAGCTGCAGTGCTGTGCGCTACCTTGTTGAAGACAGGACGTCTTCTGCCGCCGATTTTCCGGACCTCTTCTGTCTTCTGGCTCTGTAAGGGGGCCGGCGGCGCGGCTCTGGGACCTATCCATGGCTGGGCCTGTGATCGGTCCCTCTGGAGCTAATGTCCAGTAGCCTAAGAAGCCCAATCCACTCTGCACGCAGGTGAGTTCGCTTCTTCTCCCCTTAGTCCCTCGATGCAGTGAGCCTGTTGCCAGCAGGTCTCACTGAACATAAAAAACCTAAAACTAAACTTTTCACTAAGCAGCTCAGGAGAGCCACCTAGTGTGCACCCTTCTCGTTCGGGCACAAAAATCTATCTGAGGCTTGGAGGAGGGTCATAGGGGGAGGAGCCAGTGCACACCAGGTAGTTCTAAAGCTTTACTTTTGTGCCCAGTCTCCTGCGGAGCCGCTATTCCCCATGGTCCTTACGGAGTCCCCAGCATCCACTAGGACGTCAGAGAAAATATGTTTATCATTTAAAAGGATATCTAAATCTAAACATTAAAAGATTTTAATGAATCTCTAATTTTGGAGAAAACTAATACCGCTGCCCTAATGAATACAATGGAAAGAGTCCTGTGATTGTGCTCCTTGCAGCCCCAATTTGGTATGCTGGGTTAGATTTAAAATTGGGCAGATGGTACTGCAGTTCCACATAAAAACAGGCTCTACATCAGGCCTGGCCAACCTGTGGCTCTCCAGATGTTGTGAAAATACACATCCCAGCATGCTCTGCCACAGTTTTAGAATTCCCTAATAGCAAAACTGTGGCAAGGCATGATGGGTCTTGTAGTTTTACAACAGCTGGAGAACCACAGGTTGGAAAGGCCTGCTCTACATCTGACAGTGTGATTATAACTAGCTGCCCATCTGGCCACATAATCGGGCATAAATTATAAGTATTATAATTGTATCTCTATTTTGCTCAAAAGATTATGCAATTTTTGGACTTTTATATATGTGGGAGACATTGGAGCTGTCTACATAGGGGCGTACATGCCTACTGGCCGTACCACACAGCACTGGTCACAATAGGCATTTGTCACAAAAGGCCCTTGACGGCTTGATTGATTGCAAGCGCAGTGTGTCCCCTCGTGGGCTTGCTGCGCTCGCCATGCCTCAGGCCTGGTGGCAACCTTCGGTCACCACAGGGTTATATTCCCCTTGAGGTGGTGGCATTGACCACCACCCAAGTGGGGATTCCGATAACCGGTATTTCACCAGGTGTCGTTATTCTGGCAGCCGGTAAATTGACTGCCTCCCAAGGTAAATACTGTCTGGTTTTGCATGTAGCCCACAATTCTGAATAGCTTGACTTTCACACTGCAGTTTAGATTTGAGCTGGGACACACCTAAATCTCTGCATATTTTAAATCTGCCCCACCTGCAGTGCAATATTTTTTTTTTGTTGTCAAGCATGCAAAGTTACTTTTTTGCCTTGCCCCTAACACATACATCAGCCGCTCTATGACTATCTTATTGTACAATAGAAAGATAAACATATCCCTATACAAGTTATGTTATTTCCAATAGTCATTACTAACGTGAAGATGCTGCTGAGTTCATTTGTGTTTCCAATTTCTTTTCTCTGTTCTGACTTAAGGTACTTCCAGACTTCACAGACAGAAGTTCTAAGTCATCATCTTCTTTGCTTACAGCACCCTACAGTTAGTGACATAAAGTAATGTATTATTTGTTTTTAAAGAAACAGACCAGGGTAAGTGTATTATGCACAAAAAATCAACAGCAACAATTGCTTTCAAAGTTATGTTGCACCTAATGGTTCAAAATTAATTGCTGGTGTTTTGCTACAGGTTACAGCATATTTGTATAATCCTTTTCTGTTAATTATCCCCAAGGAAATAAATATATTTTACATATTTAATTATAGTGAATACTGCGCTCATCTTGGGAAGTGACATGTGTGTGTGTGTGTGTGTGGGGGGGGGGGGGGTGGCTTCTGTCCTTTGTGTTTAGAGAATATGGGGTGATACAGCGCAGAACAGAGTCTATTAGGTGGTAGGGTTGCGGGAGACTATACAACTAGGGTGTGCATCTCCCGTGTATGTTGAGAATGTATTGGTGTGTAAAATAAGTCTGTGCTAGTTAAAAGTCTAATGAATGTCCTCACAATTTGTATGGACTAAAATTGCCTTTATTGTTTAAAGGTAGACACAATGCTCCTGTTACAATATAAAGGCATAATTGCGTGGTAAGAGTGTGTGGAATATCTCAGTGGGGTGCACAAACAGGTAAATCTGTCATATAAATAGGGGCTGTTATGTTGGTGCCTGTGGCTGGTATCTAACCCTGTTCAGGGATGTGGTGGGGTAAGGAGTAACCAAAATTTGGGTCCAGATGTCAGTGGTAGGTGTCCAGTTAGCTGGTAAAAGTCTCATCCACAGCCTTGTGGATTCTTAATGTATGCCCAGTGTCTCCCATGTACCTGGGGTGACAGCGGGTTGTGTAGTAGTTATGAGGACTCCATGAAAATCCCTTTATGTAGATAACATTTTTAATGGTACCTCTACAGTGGGTGCTCTATTCTCCAGCCAGATAGGAGTTTGGATGTCCCACCCTGCTGCTCCTGCTGTCTGTGTTCCAGTGTGTGCAAATGGTATGTGCCTTTGTGGGTTATGCAGATTGTGGCTGAGACCAAAGCTGGTGACCAATCACCAGTCCTGGCAGTTCAGCACACAATCTGCAGCAGCTATCAGTTGGGCACATGCTAGTATCAGCGGCACTGCCCAGCGGCCAGAGGGTTAACAGCTGCCCCAAGGTAGTTGGGCTTGATCCGGAGGGATCCTTGCACTGAATGCAAATGCAATGTGACATGGCAGAGGTTGCACGCATGGCCATTGGCTTAGATCCCTGTCAGTCATTACTACAGAGTATAGCAGCGGCTGTAGGGCTGCGGTGCGTTGCCCTATGCACTAATGGTGGCATGAGTCATGATTGGCTCACTCAATCTCGGCTCACGCATTATTGCTCCACCCCCGTGGGCTGGCTAATGTTAGCCAGCATGAGGCAGTTGGTAGTCCATCAGCGGGGAAGGAGCATGCAAAAACTCCAGAAGAAAAACGATGCTGGAAGTCCTGGGGGGTATTGGCCATGAAAAAGACCTTAAAGTCCATTGCCCAAATCCTTTTCTTGTGAAGACAAATATATTTCAAAAGATGTAGTGCAAGCATGTCAAACTCTTGGCCCTCCAGCTGTTGTGAAACTACAAGTCCCAGCATGCTTTGCCAGCATACCTTCCACTGATCAGCTGGTAAGGCATGCTGGGACTTGTAGTTTCACAACAGCTGGGTGACTATGAGTTTGACATGCCTGATGTAGAGTAATGGTTCATCTGAAAGTAATGGTTTTATCTTTGATGAAAGTAGCATAATTTTCCCCAAAAAATTTCACTCTACTTTTCAAAGTGGAATTTCCACATTATTGTACACAGGTATACAATTATTATATCTTATTATAATATTTGATGTAAGATATTAAAACAATATTTGCCCATGAGAATGTTGAAGTATGAGTGTGCTACTGTGCAAAATTCATATTGGTTTCTACAGGGATATAATTTTGGTTTCATACCCTAACCAAAATGGCCACCAAACCTACTACCGCGCATATGCAGCGCCACTTTGTCACTTTGTTAGAATGCCAAACAGGGAGACAGACGTTTTCACTAAGCTCTGGGAAGACCCTGCTATAGACCTGCAATTACACTATGACACCTGCCTCTTACCACTAGAGAGACTGGTACCATTTGCATCCACACAACTAACCATGAGCCTAATTCAGATCTGATCGTAGATGTGCTAAATTTAGCACATCTACGATCATTTTCTCAGACATGTGGGGGGACGCTTAGCACAGGGCTAGTCCGCTCCGCATGTCTGGCTCTGCCCCCCCCCCCCCCCCCCCCTGCACTGGTGCAAAAGCACTGCACGGCGGCGATGCTTTTGCACCCAGAGAGTAGCTCCCTGCCTGTGCATCTCTTGCGCTCTGGCAGGGAGCTACCCGCCACGTCCCGGGTCGCAGCGGCTGCGTGTGATGTCACGCAGCTGCCGTGGCCCGCCCCCCCAACGGTCCCTGACATGCCTGCGTTTACCAGGCCATGCCCAGCCAATGGCGTTTTAATGCCGTTGGCAAGCCCCCTCCCGCCCTGCGACCGCCTCTGCCTGTCAATCAGGCAGAGGCGATCACAGATCTGAGATGCTTTTAGCATCTCACTGGGCTCCCGGGGAGTGCACGCTACAGAAAAAATTCAGACTGCGATTGCTGCCGCTACAGAGATGCAGTCTGAATTACCCCCCATGATCCAGATACAGTCACTAACTGGTGAGCTGAATACCACTTTGCTCCACACAAGCTCAGCTCCATGACCAGTGCATCTGTGAGCATGGCTGTACAATTGATACCAATAAACCAACTACCTGGTAAAGCAATTGGGCTGTTCTACATCTCAGGCCATCCACTAGTGTGTACATATGTACACTCTGCCATACCACTGCCACCTGTACACACACATTCCAACAAAGAAAATAACCAAGTAAGAACATTAAACACTCCCTTTCCTCTCCGATCATAATGTCATTATAGTGTTTCTGGAGGAGAGGACAACTGAACCTTTTCCGGAATTATCTATCAAACTTGCAGGTATTTATCTGGTGTGCACTCACAGGGCCTGATTCTGAGTCAGAGGCAGTGTCATAGCCAAATGCAGTAGGCCGATCTCTGCAGATGCCTGGGAGGAGCACAATGCATGTACTCGGATTGTCAGTGTTCAGGGATGCAGTACAGAATCAGATGCAGGTTCTGTGAATTTTAGAGGGTGTTCCTGGGAGATAACAGGTATGTGGTGTGCTGCGGGCATGTGTCTGAAAGTGGCTGCATCCAAAGACCACAGCTGCTTACACAGCTGGCCATACTCAGATGGAGAAGCTGCACCTTCCTATGGGCTGGTGCAAGTTTTGATGGTGCGACCGATGGTGCATCTAAACACACAGAGAGAAGCTGCAAGTGGGAGTCTCAGTTTGTATATTTGCAACCCGTGCAAAGGGTGATAGAGAGCGGCTTTGCATTACCCACCGTGCATAGGAAAGCAAGGACAGCGATTCAGTGAGTAATTGAAACCGTACGGTTCTTTCATATCATATCCATCACGTGGAAAATTATACTTTACATATATGGTTACAGAGGCTGAATTTATTAGCCGGAGGACATATTCTTTCTGAACTGTGAGAGACTGAACAACTTAGAATCCAGTATATTGAAAGCTATATAGGTGAAAACCGGTGACCCACTCCTATATGTTTTTATTATAGGCATATATATGCTATTATCTGAGGTGTAATTACACCCAAGTTTTATGTGTTATATATTATTGTGGTCCATTATTAGTTTTTATTTTTCTATGTTTCTTTTTGTGTTTTATATATATATTTTTTTGCTAGCTAAATAAATTGTTTTATTATATTTGGCAGTATTATTGGATTTTCAAGCGCCGACCTGGTATTTGTTTGTTTTCTATGTGTCTGAAAGTGGCTGCATCCAAAGACCACAGCTGCTTACACAGCTGGCCATACTCAGATGGAGAAGCTGCACCTTCCTATGGGCTGGTGCAAGTTTTGATGGTGCGACCGATGGTGCATCTAAACACACAGAGAGAAGCTGCAAGTGGGAGTCTCAGTTTGTATATTTGCAGTTAGAAGATGATCAACTACTGAAACGTTAATTTTCTTATGTGTGATAAAGTGTAAATCACCAGCTCCATTGTTAGTTCTGTAAAAAAATGTCATTGTGGGTAGGCATTATAAAGATCTTCTATTGTTCAAGAAGTAGCTCAGTAAGAAGGGAATACATACATTTTACCGGCAGTGGGATCCCGGCCACCAGTATGCCGGTATCGGGGTAAGCGCTAGAAAGCACATTGCGGGACGGTGGCTCCGCTGCGCTAGTGACAGGTTATATTCTCCTTTTATGGGTGTCGGCATCTCACCACCTGTTGAGATTCCAGCGTCGGCATTGTGGCCGCCAGGATCCCGACAGGTGGTCTCGTGATTACCTCACATAAAAAGATATGGTTTTGTGTCATGTGTGGATTATGCTCTATGTACCAAATCTACATGCAGTATATACAGTGTACAAGGTGCTAAAGATTGCAAGTAGGAGTGCTCTATTTAACAGCCTAGTAGGTTCGTACAATTGTCCCTATAAGATTCACAAAGAAATGTGCACCTATTTGCCAAAGTCATGGAGAGATACTATGATTGAGTACTTAAATCTAATTTGCTGGTCCTTTGCAGTGTGCTGGGGGAATTTGTGATTTTTTTCTAGAATAGGCGAATCAGCTTTAAACAGGCAGCATGAAACTGTTAGCTTCAGGGAGAAGAAAAGCATGGGTTTAATGCAAACCAATTGGGATAGAGCTTGTGTGCATTTTAAAGGGTGCTCAATCAACTGGAAAAGCAGAATGAGTGTAATGATAATATCATGAATCCTTGGCAAGTGGAATGTCCAGTAGCAGTAAGAGTTGGAAGCTTCAAAGAATATGAGATTCCCAATGAGTCCAGCTGATCTTAAAGAGACAAAGTGGATAGAATGGTACACCAAAGTGTAGGTGTAGTTCCGTCGGTTCCTGGTCATGCCATTTAGTGGTACATAGACTGAGAAATCATCCGTATCGCTGCACCACAGAAAGACACATTTTGTGTTATGATGTGCCTAGAAATATGGTAGTTGTATTGATAGTCAGTATGTTTTTACTTTTATAACTGATCCTTAAAAGTAATACATTATCAAGAATACAAATGAAAAAAAGAAGAAAAAAAACTGAAAACAAATCTTATGCCAAAACAGATTGTAAACCAACAGAATGCAGTCTGATCTCAATGCAGATATCATTTAGTTACAGTTTTCTATATATAACAACTAATAATAAATGCTCAACCATGAATAATAAGCATGTAAATAGAACCTCTGATTTCTGGTTTTTGATATAACCCGTGTGACCTTTGCTACTAAGCTACATAGCTCACCGAAAAACACCTTGATACAATTATAGATCTATTATTTATGGTTTTTCAACCATCTATAGTATTATAGCAGACAATTTTGTGGCATGTTTAACATATGGCCATTTATTGTATGTAAATATATTCATAGTATTTGGTGGTTGCAATACTATCAGATAATATTCCTTAAAGGCAAGTAGGGGATAAATCTTACCACAAGCTGAACACGTCCCCCATTCAAAACTTCATGATTCAATTCAGGCAGCAAACGCTTGCTACAATAAAAGTAAATCAACATTTATTATATCCATTTAACTCTGCTTGAGAAGTGGTAATTCCCATACTTGATGTAGGTGGACAGAAATGGAAATTCCTTTTAGCTGACATATTTGAAAACACTCAATTTGCATGCACATATTTCTGGCTGTTATCTGTGAAGTGTGCATGTGGAGCATGAAAAGTACAGTGGCAATATTAGAGGGAGATATGCAAAAAAAGAATGTTACTGTGTTGTGTTCTAGTTTAATTAAGCCATTGTATTTCTTCAATGATTACATTTCCACATCTATGATGGGACCTTACATGACGTTTAAAGCACTTGTTCCACTGCTAAGTGGATGTTTTGTGAGTGAATGCAGCGTGGATTTCTGTGACTGTTGAATGAGCACATTTTTCTTGTAATTTTTCCGATTTACTAAAAATTAACTGATTTTCTCTTCTACAAAATACAACATAATGGTTCACACTGATATCACATTGTTCTCATTATACTCTGTGTTCTTAAAGGCACTGTAGTGTATACCCATAGTAAAGATTTCACTGTAGATTATCAACTCAATAGGGTCAGATATCTTGGAACCCCTTACTGGCAGGAAGTATTTTATAATTTCATCACTGCTCACACCTCTGGTTTTGACCATTTTAGTCAAGAGAAGGGAAAAACGGTTTGCAATTAAATCATTAGTGTAACCTTTAAGTAGTATATATAATGTATATAAAATGTTTACTATTTTTGTGTACTATTTATGTTACAGACAAGTTGAAATATAAAGAAAACTGTGGTTCTTATTACTGTTTATATTGATAGATTCTACATTACTTATTTATAGTAGTTAAAACAGGATTTTAATACCTACCGGTAAATCCTTTTCTATAAGTCCGTAGAGGATGTTGGGGACACCAAAAGAACCATGGGATATAGACGGATCCGCAGGAGACATGGGAACTTTAAGACTTTCAAAGGGCGTGTGACCTGGCTCCACCCTCTATATCCCTCCCCAGACTCAGTTTGGAACTGTGCCCGGAGAGATGGACATTTTGAGGAAAGGAATTAACAACAAGGTGAGCAACATACCAGCTCACGCCGTAAACATGCCGAATAACATGGCATTCAACTGAACACATGCCAACGGACATGAACAAAATTTAGCAACAAGCTGAAGAAACCATAACACAACCTGTGTGTAACCAGACCTAAACTGCAGATAGCTGCACTGGGACGGGCGCCCAACATCCTCTACGGACTTATAGAAAAGCATTTACCGGTAGGTATTAAAATCCTGTTTTCTATTACGTCCTTGAGGATGTTGGGGACACCAAAAGAACCATGGGATTATACCAAAGCTCTATAACGGGCGGGAGAGTGCGGATGACTCTGCAGCACTGATTGACCAAACTTTAGGTCTTCATCGGCCAAGGTATCAAACTTGTAAAACTTAGCAAACGTGTTTGACCCCGACCAAGTAGCAGCCCGGCAAAGTTGTAATGCCGAGACACCCCGGGCAGCCGCCCAGGATGAGCCCACATTCCTAGTGGAATGGGCTTTTACCGATTTAGGTAACGGCAAACTTGCCGTGGAATGAGCCTGCTGAATCGTGTGACATATCCAGCGGGCAATGGTCTGCTTGGAAGCAGGATACCCAAGTTTATTGGGAGCATATAGCACAAATAGAGACTCTGTTTTTCTAACTGGAGCCGTTCTGGCAACGTAAATTTTCAAAGCTCTGACGACATCCAGAGACTTTTCCTCAGCCAAAGTGCCAGTAGCCACTGGCACCACAATAGGTTGGTTAATATGAAAAGAGGAAACCACCTTTGGCAGAAATTGTTGCTGAGTTCTCAATTCTGCCCTATCTTCATGGAAGATCAAATAAGGGCTCTTGTGAGGGGTCTGGGACTCCAGGCAACAACAAAAAGGTCGACACACCTTAGGTCGACGCCAATTGGTCTACACACCTTAGGTCGTCATGGACAAAAGGTCGACGTGGACAAAAGGTCGACAGGAACAAGGTCGACATGGAAAAAGGTCGACATGAGTTTTTTATGTTTTTTTGGTGTCGTTTTCTTCGTAGAGTGACCGGGAACCCCAATTAGTGCACCGCGTCCCCTCTCATGGCTCGTCATGCTTCGGGCATGGTGCCTTCGCTCCGCTTCGCTCGGCACAGATTACCGTTCCAATCGTAGTCCACGTGGATCGTTAAGTATGAAAAGGTTCCAAAAAAGAAAAAAATTGTGAAAAACGCATGTCGACCTTGTTCATGTCGACCTTAGAATTTGAATTTGTCGGCAGATAAGAACCACTTGGCCAATCTAGTCTGCCCCTTATTTTTTTATTTTTTTTTATATTATTTTTTATCACTAACCTTATTTGATCCTTATTTCTTTGTAAGGATATCCTTATGTCTATCCCATGCATGTTTAAATTGCTCTACTGTCTTAGCCTCTACCACCTCTGATGGGAGGCTATTCCACTTGTCCACTACCCTTTCTGTGAAATAATTTTTCCGCAAATTTCCCCTGAACCTCCCCCCCTCCAGTCTCAGTGCATGTCCTCGTGTCCTATTGCTTCTCTTCATTTGGAGAATGTTTCCCTCCTGGACTTTGTTAAAACCCTTCATATATTTGAAAGTTTCTATCATGTCTCCCCTTTCCCTTCTCTGCTCCAAACTATACATATTGAGATTTCTTAGTCTTTCTGGGTATGTTTTGTGATGTAGGCCATGCACCATTTTAGTTGCCCTCCTTTGTACAGTTTCTAATGTATTAATATCCTTTAGAAGATATGGCCTCCAGAACTGAATACAGTATTCTAGATGAGGCCGTACCAATGACCTATACAGTGGCATTATTACTTCTTTCTTTCTGCTGCTGATTCCTCTCCCAATGCAGCCAAGCATCTGACTAGCCTTCCTCATTGCCTTGTTACATTGCTTACCTGCTTTTAAGTCATCTGAAATAGTGACTCCTAGATCCCTTTCCTCCTCAGTAGTTTCCAGTATAGTGCCATTAATACTGTATTTAGCTTTAGGATTTTTGAGACCCAAGTGCATGATTTTGCATTTTTTGGCATTAAACTGTAATTGCCAGACTCTTGACCATTCCTCTAGTCTACCTAGATCCTCAATCATTTGTTTTACCCCACCTGGTGTGTCTACCCTGTTGCATACCTTTGTGTCATCTGCAAAAAGGCATACTTTCCCTTTAATGCCATTTGCAATGTCACCAATAAAGATATTAAAAAGCACTGGTCCAAGTACAGATCCCTGGGGTACTCCACTGGTAACATTTCCCTCCTGTGAATGCACTCCATTTACCACAACTCTCTGTTTTCTATCCTTCAACCAAGATCTTATCCATTCAATAATCCTAATATCCAATCCCAAACTTTCAAGTTTATTTAGCAGTCTGCGATGTGGAACTGTGTCAAAAGCCTTACTAAAGTCTAGATAAGCTATATCCATGGCTCCACCTTTATCCATCACTTTAGTCACACAATCAAAAAAGTCAATAAGATTTGTTTGACATGATCTCCCCCCAGTGAATCCATGCTGTTTGGGATCCTGTAAATTGCCGGATTTGAGATAATCTACAACTCTTTCTTTTAAGAGTGTTTCCATCAATTTCCCTACTACTGATGTAAGACTCACTGGTCTGTAGTTGTTTGCCTCTTCCTTGCTTCCACTTTTGTGCAGTGGGACTACGTTTGCTCTTTTCCAGTCCCCTGGAATTTCTCCTGTAGCTAATGACTGGTTGAATAATTCTGTCAATGGTGCTACCAGCACCTCTTTAAGTTCTTTTAGTATCCTTGGATGTATCCCATCTGGCCCCATAGATTTGTCCACTTTCAGCTTTGAGAGTTCTGTTAGGACCTTCTCCTCTGTAAATGTACTTGTTTCATTTTCCTGAATATCCCTGCAACTTAACTGTGGCCCCTTTCCCTCTCTTTCAGTAGTAAATACTGAGCAAAAATAATCATTAAGATGATCTGCTATTAAATTGTCTCCTTCAACAAGACTCCCAGTGTCCGTCTTTAGTTTTATAATTCGGCCTTTTGTTTTTCTCTTTTCGCTTATATACCTAAAAAAAGTTTTGCCTCCTTTACCCACTGACTGGGCCATTTTCTCCTCAGCTTGTGCCTTTGCACATCTGATTACCTTCTTTGTCTCTTTCTGTCTAACAAGATATATCTTTTTGTCTTCATTATTTTGTGTCTGCTTATATTTCCTAAAAGCCATCTTTTTTGCTCTCACAATATTTGCTACTTCTTTTGCAAACCACACTGGCTTCCTTTTCCTTGTGTTTTTCCTAACAGTTTTGATACAAAGGTCTGTTGCCTTCAATATTGCACATTTGAATGTTTCCCACCTCTCCTGCACTGTTTCCAAGTTCCTCCACTCTGCCAAAGAATCACTTACACATTTTCCCATCCCTACAAAATCAGCCTTCCTAAAATCCAACACCTTTGTTTTTGTATGGGACGAGTCAGTCTCTGTCTTAATGCTGAACCATACTGCTTGATGACCTTTTGTCCATGTCGACCTTTTGTCCATGCCGACCTAAGGCGTGTCGACCAATTGGCGTCGACCTAAGGCGTGTCGACCTTTTTGTTATCGACCTGGAGTCCAGATACCCTTGTGAGACAAGGCCGCCAATTCAGACACCCGCCTTGCGGATGCCAATGCTAACAAAATGACAACCTTCCAAGTGAGGAATTTCAACTCCACTTTACTTAAAGGTTCAAACCAATGTGATTTTAGGAATGTCAAAACTACATCAAGATCCCAAGGTGCCACAAAAGGAGGTTGGATGTGCAGGACCCCTTTTACAAAGGTCTACACCTCAGGAAGTGAGGCCAATTGTTTCTGAAAGAAAATTGACAAAGCAGAAATCTGCACTTTTATGGAGTCTAATTTAAGGCCCGGCTCCACTCCATTTTGTAGAAAATGGAGAAAACGTCCAAGGTCAAACTTCTCCACTGGAGCTTTCTTGGACTCGCACCAGGAAATATATTTCCTCCAAATACGGTGATAGTGTTTCGACGTCACACCCTTCCTAGCAAGGATAAGAGTGGGGATGACTTCATCGGGAATACCCTTACGGGCTAAAATCTGGCGTTCAACCGCCATGCCGTCAGACGTAGCCGCTGTAAGTCTTGATAGACGAACGGTCCCTGCCGCAGCAGATCCTCGCGAAGAGGAAGAGGCCATGGATCTTCGACTAACAACTCTTGAAGATCCGGGTACCAAATTCTCCTTGGCCAGTCTGGAACTACAAGGAGCACTGGAATCTGTGATTTTCTTAGGATTCTCAGAACCTTTGGAATGAGAGGAAGCGGAGGGAAAACGTACACCAACGGATACACCCAAGGTGACGTCAGTGCATCCACTGCCGCCGCCTGAGGGTCCCTGGACCGGGAACAATACTTTAGTAGTTTTTTGTTGTGGCGGGACGCCATCATGTCTATGTGGGGAACCCCCAATAGATTCATTCGTAGGGAGAAGACCTCCTGATGGAGGCTCCACTCTCCTGGATGTAGATCGTGTCTGCTGAGGAAGTCTGCTTCCCAGTTGTCCACTCCCGGAAGGAAAATTGCTGACAGAACGCTTACCCGAGTCTCTGCCCAGCGAAGAATCCTTGTGGCTTCTGCCATTGCTGTTCTGCTCTTTGTGCCGCCTTGGTGGTTTATGTACGCTACTGCTGTCACATTGTCCGATTGGATCAGGACAGGCCGGTTTCGAAGAAGATGCTCCGCTTGTAGAAGGCCGTTGTAAATGTCCCTCAACTCCAGCACGTTTATGTGAAGAAGAGTTTCCTGACTTGACCATCTTCCTTGGAAGGTCACTCCTTGGAAGGTCACCCCCTGCTCCCCAACCCCGGAGACTTGCATCCGTGGTCCCTAGGATCCAGTCTTGGATCCCGAATCTGCGTCCTTCTAAGAGGTGAGAGCTGTGTAGCCACCACAGGAGTGAGATTTTGGTGTTGGGGGATAGAACTATCCTCCGGTGCATATGTAGGTGGGATCCGGACCATTTGTCCAACAGGTCCCACTGAAACACTCTGGCATGGAACCTCCCGAATTGGAGGGCCTCGTATGCCGCCACCATCTTCCCCAGCCATAGAATGCATTGATGAATGGAGACAGTTGGTGGTTTCAGAATGAGTTTTACCAAACTCTGAATTTCCAGTGCTTTCTCCGGAGGGAGGAACACTCTCATCTGGACCGTGTCCAGAATCATACCCAAAAATGCCAACCGGGTTGTTGGAATTAAGTGTGATTTCAGCAGGTTCAAGAGCCAGCCGTGCTGTTGTAGAAGCGACAGAGACAGTGCAATATCCTGTACCAGTTTTTCCTTGGACCTCGCCTTTATCAGGAGATCGTCCAAGTACGGGATAATTGTAACTCCTCTTTTTCTGAGGAGAACCATCATTTCTACCATGACTTTTGTGAAAATCCTCAGAGCCGTGGCTAGGCCAAACGGCAACGTCTGAAATTGGTAATGAGTATCCTGGATTGCAAACCGGAGATAACTCTGATGAGGGGGATAAATGGGAACATGAAGGTAGGCATCCTTTATGTCCAAAGACACCATGAATTCCCCCTCCTCCAGGCTGGAGATCACCGCTCGGAGAGACTCCATCTTGAATTTGAATTTCTTCAGGAAAAATTTTTGAGATTTTAGGTTGAGGATTGGTCGTACCGAGCCATCCGGCTTCGGCACTACAAATAGGCTTGAATAAAACCCTTCTCCTTGTTGCGCCCGGGTGACCGGGATCACAACCTGATTTTGACATAATTTTTGTATTGCTCCACAGACTAGAACTCTGTCTGGAAGCGAAACTGGTAATGGTGATTTGAAAAAACGGTGAGGGGGAACGTCTTGGAATTCCAGTGTGTACCCTTGGGTCACAATTTGTAACACCCAAGGGTCCAGGTCCGAGCGAACCCAAACCTGACTGAAAAGCCTTAGACGTGCCCCCACCGGTGCGGTCTCCTGTAAGAAAGACCCGGCGTCATGTGGTGGATTTGGCGGAAGCCGGGGAGGACTTCTGCTCTTGTGAACTCGAGGAGGCGGAAGTTCTCTTGCCCCTTCCTCTACCTCTGGTAGCGAGGAAGAAGTTACCTCGGCCTTTACTATATTTATTGGGCCGAAAGGACTGCATTTGATAGTGCGGTTTCTTCTGTTGCGCAGGAGCATTAGGTAAATAAGTAGATTTACCCGCTGTGGCCGCTGATACTAAATCAGTAAGGCCGTCACCAAACAGTTCCCCACCCTTAAAGGGAAGGGACTCCATATTTTTCTTGGAATCAGCGTCAGCATTCCATTGATGAGTCCATAGCGCACGCCTAGCCGCAATTGACATAGCATTAGCCTTAGCCCTCGGGAGGCCAGCATCTCTTGCAGCCTCTTTCAAGTACGCAGCCACGTCCCTGATATAACCAAGTGTCACTAGGATGCTATCCCTATCCAGAGTATCTAAATCCGCAGATAAACTTTCAGCCCATTTTTCAATGGCGCTACTAACCCACGCTGACGCAATAAGCGGTCTAAGCTGCGTCCCCGTGGTAGTAAAAATAGCTTTTAAAGTAGCCTGCTGCTTACGATCAGCCGGCTCCTTAAGAGTCGTCGACTGAGCCGCAGGGAGCGCTACCTGTTTAGACAAGCGTGCTAGGGCTTTGTCTACTGTGGGTGGTATTTCCCACTTATCCCTATCCGCTGCGGGAAAGGGGTATGCCACCTTGATCCTACTAGGAATGAGAAATTTCTTATCAGGTGTTTTCCAAATGCCATCAAAAAGGTCATTTAGTTCAAAACAAGGAGGAAAAGAAACCGAGCGTCTCTTTTCTTTGTAAATAAGGACCCTCGTTTCTCGTGTAAAGGGGTCCTCGTCAATACGTAATATTACTTTGACAGCCACAATCACATATTGAATACTCTTAGCCAATTTAGGATCTAATCTAGAATCAGCATAATCGGCACCGGTATCAGAGTCCGTGTCGGTATCTGTGTCATCTAATTGGTCAACACCACGTTTTAGTGACCCTTGTAAAAAGCGTCATCTACTGATCTCTTCCAAATCTGCAGTTGAGAGTCAGATTCAGTAAACTTTTGATTTAATAGAGTAACATTATCATTTAAAGCATTTAAAGCGGTTAACCAATCAGCACAGGACCCCCAAAACATTTGGTGTCCCCAATAAATTATCCCCCTGAGAGAAAAATTCTGCCTCAGACATGTTGTCTCCCTAACAGCACCCAAAAGAAAGCCTGTGAGGGAGCAAAAGGAAAGAAGCCAGCTCACACCCCAGCGCCAAAGTGCAGGTATGAAAAACACCCTCAAGTGTCACAGAGCTGCAGCGCTATAATATGTATGTAAATAATCTGCCCCCCTCGTTTTATAGCCCCTGGTACTTGCTGCTGTGAGGAAGGACCAGCGCTGCTGTTTGGAGGAAGAAAACGTGCCGAGTGAGCCTGGAGAAAGAAGCCCCGCCCCTAACATGGCGCGCTTCTTCCCGCTTATTTTTACATGTTTATCCTGGCGGGGGTTTGCGGGCAGTGCCAGGGCACTGTACAGATATGCCAGCCTTATTTATGAGGTATTTTTAGCTCCCCATGGCGCCTCCCCCCAGCGCCCTGCACCCAGCGGTGTGTACAGTCCGGGAGCCTAGCGCGCACTGAGCAAATCACGTTGCGCGGTACCTCTATATGCCGTCTTTGTTGAAGAGAAGATGTCTTTTCCTCACATACTCACCTGTCTTCTGGCTTGAAGAGGGGGGACGGCAAGCTGTGGGAGCGAGCATCCAGGAGAGCCCGGCGTTCATCTCCCCTCAGGAGCTGAAGGCATCCCGTCAGCAGCAGCAGAGCCCTGAAACTCATTAGAAGTGGGTCTAGACTGCTCTCCCCTCTTTCCCACGAAGCAGGGAGTCTGTAGCCAGCAGATCTCCCTAAAATAAAAAACCTAACATTAAGTCTTTTCAGAGAAACTCTTAGAGCTCCCCCGAGTGCCTCCATCTCGCAGGGCACATTTTCTAAACTGAGTCTGGGGAGGGATATAGAGGGAGGAGCCAGGTCACGCCCCCTTTGAAAGTCTTTAAGTGCCGATGTCTCCTGCGGATCCGTCTATATCCCATGGTTCTTTTGGTGTCCCCAACATCCTCAAGGACGTAATAGAAATTCTAAATAATATTATATTATTATTATTATTATTATTAATAATAAATCTTATGCATGTTTTCTTCCTGATAAGGTGATTTTGGTTAAGAAAATGAAGCACTTCATCCATATATTATCTAGATGGGGTCCAACATCAGGACAACAGGATATGTTAACATTAAATCCTGTGCCTTAATGGGCACGTAAGTAGAGTTTGACCGATCTACCCTGTCCTCCATAATCTGCCAATATCCCAAGTTAGCCTCTATCCCCATGACCCTGTTCCAGACAGAAAGCTGTGTGGCTGACGCCTCTCCCCTGTACTCTTCTAGTACACATGCACTAAGACACTCACAGAGGAGAAGCATTGCTCTCTGTTGTGTGAATCAGCTGATGATACAAATACACAGAAAAGGTTCTGTTTTACTGTAGAATGTATTTGGTATGGATAAACAAGTGCACACAAATAAGGTCCTTACCATTTAGGTCCTGTAGACCTAGTTGTACCTACATCTCCACATTGGGTATGAAGCCATTGGTATGTCATTTCTCTGCTTCTTGCTAATGATTCAGAAGTTATATCATTTAATTGACATACATCTTCTTCTGCACCTAAAATGAATATTAAGGACAACATTGCTTAGAATAACTTTTGTTTATTAGAACTATTTGTAGCTACATTAATAACAGAATATACTGATTTCTCTCCTGAAGTTAAATATATAGTTGAGAAAAAACAAGTACTGTATATTTTCCTTCTGAAAAACCGGCCTTCTTCTTACTGTCACATTTATGGCGTGATTCAGAGGTGGACACAGACGCGGTCGTGGCTATATCTTGTGGCGTCATCTGTCTGACTTTATGCAAATGCCACAACAAAGTGTACATCCATGCGTCTCAGTGTGCAAGGGCTGAGACGCCCACTGTCAGTGTCCATAAACACTGTAATACCCCTTTGTGTGCCTTTAGATGCCACCATCAGATGCACCATCAAGACTTTCATCAACCCTATGGCAGATGAGGATTTCCTTGTTTAAGTATGGCCTCAACACTTGAGTGATTGAGCATCTGTGTATGCTTAAACCTCCACAACACTACCATAGCCAACCCATAAGTCAGACCATCTCTGTGTATATGACTTGCCCCCTCACAGGCGCCACCCAGGAACACCCAGCACTTTGCCAAGAGATCTCTGATACAGTGGGTCTCAATCTCACCAGTGCTGTTGTGAGGACACTCTGTATAACACATGTGCCGTTGGAGTTTTTAGGGAGTTCTAATCTACGCACACGCAGAAGCAACATTTGAATAAAAAAAAAACATCGCTCCACAACGTGATATCTGCATTACGTGAGACTCTGAGTCAGGCCCCTATTCTCTATGCATCTCTACAATTTTATTCCATACAAACACAAATCTATTGTCAGTTACCACAATATAGGGCCTGATTTTGAGTTGGGAATAAAGTAAGAAAGAGCAAGTGCCTGTGTAACTGGACATACCATGTTGCAATGCGAGGGGTGCAAACGCATACAATGCAGGGTAAGTACAGATAGTGTAATGGTTAGCATTACTGCCTCACAGCACTGAGGTCATGGGTTTGATTCCCACCATGGCCCTAATTGTGTGGAGTTTGTATATTCTCCCCGTGTTTTGTGGGTTTCTTCCGGGTACTCCGGTTTCCTCCCACAAACTAAAAAATATACTGGTAGGTTAACTGGGTCCCCAAAAAAATTCACCCTAGTATGTCAGTGTGTGTTCATGTGATAGGGAATATAGACTGTAAGCTTCACTGGGGCAGGGACTGATGTGAATGGCAGAATATTCTCTGTAAAAATGCTGCGGAATACGTGTGCGCTATAGAAATAACTGGTAATAAATAAATAATACTGGCTGCTTTTGCATGTAGCCCACAAATACTGGCTGCTTTATTTTTACACTGCAATATAGATTTCAGTTTGGACACGCCCCTCCCAAATCTAAATCTCTCTGCACATGTTACATCTGCCTACCTGCAGGGCACATGGATTTGCCCAGGTGCACAGTTACTTGCTCTTTCTTACTTCATTCCCATCTCAGAATTAGGTCCTACAGTTTATTCAATTTTTGCACATGAATAACAATTACAATCCATGAGAAACATATGGTGGCCATATATCAGACAATAAGGAGTTGTTGTTGTTGTTATTATTTATTAACAGTTTATTATATAGTGCAGCATATTCATTTCACTGTACAATTGGATCGTTGCCATCCATTTGTTATAAAGGAAGTGTTTGTTACACATAAAGTGCCTCTGTAGCCTTGTTATACAGGAAGTGTTTGTTACACATAAAGTGCCTCTGTAGCCTTTGTTCAGCATGACTGCAGCACTGCAGAATACTGTGTTGATTTGCATACAGTCCACTTTACAAGATGTTAGCACATACAGTAGTATAAGATTCAATTGTACCTAATTTACAATATAGTGCATAACCCTTTTACGCTTTGTCTTAGGTTGTTTCACAAGAGACACTACAGAAAAAAAATATACATATTTGTAAAAAATAAAATCTATACCTCCTAGTGCTACCCAGGCAATGACTACCATAGGTAAGGTTCCCTTTTGACACCTACAGTACTGGTCATTTGACCTCCATTTGTGTATTACAGGTTGAGTATCCCTTATCCAAAATGCTTGGGACCAGAGGTATTTTGGATATCGGATTTTTCCGTATTTTGGAATAATTGCATACCATAATGAGATATCATGGTGATGGGACCCAAGTTTAAGCACAGAAGGCATTTATGTTTCATATACACCTTATACACACAGCCTGAAGGTCATTTTAGACAATATTTTTTACAAATTTGTGCATTAAACAAAGTGTGTCTATATTCACACAATTAATTTATGTTTCATATACACCTTATACACACAGCCTGAAGGTCATTTAATACAATATTTTTAATAACTTATGTTTTAAAATAAGTGTGTGTACATTGAGCCATCAAAAAACAAAGGTTTCACTATCTCACTCTCACTCAAAAAAGTCCGTATTTCGGAATATTCCGTATTTCGGAATATTTGGATATGGGATACTTAACCTGTATTATAAAAAAGAGTATATTCTTCAAGTGTTGAAAATTGATATTCTACATAAAATAAAACTGTTAATCTGAGCACTGATGCTTTTCTATAAAATGTGCCTACAAGCAGTGGCCACATACTACCACTATCTCCAAGGCTCGCCAGTTTCCTACCGATTTGGCAATACCTATACATTTGTCCAGTACCACCCTCCATGTCAGTCCAGGTCTCAGTATAATGAATGAAACAGGTTTTCCCCTCTTATTAGGCAACAGCTTCCTCATACACCAGTTTTTTCATTTTATCATTGTAATCGTAGAAACACACATGTGATACAGAAAAACATAACACATAACTAAAAACTCCACTTAGTATACAAACAGAAATGCTTTTTATGAGTCAAAGAGAAATGGATACACACAGTGACATGTCTGCACAAGTGTGCCTATTTGTCAGCTAAGTACATTTGATGGTGCATACCCACTTCAGAGACATTGGAGCAGCAGCCAGCAAATCTGCGCATGAAAAAATTTATTATGTCACATAAAGGTCCAACCTACTACCTTAGAACTAGTACTGCATGTATTTCATTTTCTCCCACAATAATGCAGTCATTCTTGTTCTTAATTAATCATGAGTGTGAGAGGACATCAGGACTATTTGTATTACATGCTACTTTTGTATGTTCCCTTATTACATTGGTCCATGCGAACATCAATATGCTTTTTTACGAATCTGGAATTGGGAAAGGGCCTCTCACTGTAAGTAGATAACTGTGTTCTCTTTATATCTTGAACTCATTTCAAGAATCTTATTGTCCTGAACTATTTTTTTTTTTACATATGGGTTCAAAAGTAGATGCACTCACGTGTCTAATATATGCTCAGTAAGTAGGCCCTGATCTGTCCAAATTCTCCTATCGGGCAACCTTGCAACAGTAGATATATTTAGCAAAGAGATGTGACCACTCCCTAGTAGGCGCTAGATCCGTGTAGACATGATATCTCCAATATAGATGTCAAATGAGCTATCAAAATATGATAAAATATTTAATAAAATAAACATAAAATGAGACCAATATATAGAAATATAAAACACATGTGGTGAATCACAATGAAGGCAGGAAGGTGATCGTACCCGTAAATTTGGTAGGAGCCGCAGGTGTTGAGAAAGCAGAGTACCCCGGGAAATACCCTGCTATAGGCTCCAGAGATTTGATTCCCAAATGACCATCCACGTGACCCGCAGCATGTAGAGGTTGTCCGTCTTGATAATGGAATATGGCACAGCAGGGCAAAGCCGGGGTACTCTGCTTTCTCAACACCTTCGGCTCCCACCAAATTTACGGGTACGATCACCTTCCTGGCTTCATTGTGATTCACCACATGTGTTTTATATTTCTATATATTGGTCTCATTTTATGTTTATTTTATAAAATATTTTATCATATTTTGATACCTCATTTGACATCTATATTGGAGATATCATATCTATACGGATCTAGCGCCTACTAGGGAGTGGTCACATCTCTTTGCTATTGTCTATTCCCAAGGGAGTCATTTAGGTGACCCCCATACCCTCCCTCACGGCTTGCTTCAGATCCCATACAGCGCCAGTTAGCCCCCACTTTTCGTATATAGTAGATATATTTAGTCTGAAAATCCATGC
Organism: Pseudophryne corroboree; assembly: GCF_028390025.1. Taxonomy (NCBI): domain Eukaryota; kingdom Metazoa; phylum Chordata; class Amphibia; order Anura; family Myobatrachidae; genus Pseudophryne; species Pseudophryne corroboree. Next base: position 546,700,047 of record NC_086449.1, read on the forward strand.
ACTTAACTAAAACAAGACTGGTTTATCTCTGAAAAAAATAGGCAATGAAAACAAAATAGCAATGTACCTATGTAAATGAACTTTAGAGAAAGCCACTTTACTAGCCTTCTTTAAATCCCTATATCCACTGTAAAGAATGTTGAAAGTGGAGTGCACTACTACACACACTCCATGTTGCTACTTCTCCAGGGAAGCTTCATTCCATGTACCAAGATGGTCACAGGCACCAACATACACTTACCTGCTGGTGAGCTGTAAGAGTCTCCTTTCCGCTCAAGCTCTGCTCCATCTACCAGTGCGAATAACAGTGAATATTGATACACCTACTGTATCTTCAATAAAACCATTCAGCTGGTTAAGTAACTGGGCTGTTCATAGTTGTAAGGGGAGGCCTTCAATGTGTCAGTTGTCGGGAACCCGGCTGTCAGAAGACTCCAATATGTATGCGTGTACAGGCTTGAGGATGTAGCAGAGTTTCTGGATAAACCAGCGGATGCCTTACAATTGTGATCAGCATGGTATCCCTGCTGTTGGGATCCCAGGGTTCAGGAGACCGACACCGGAATCCCGACACCCTGTGAAAAACCGGTGATTGGAATCTCGACCGCCGGCCGAAAACCCCCACTCAGGTGGTTGTCCACGCCACCACCCGATAGGGAATATAACCCTGGGACGAAAGCGTGGTGAGCACAGCGAGCCTGCAAAGGGACACGCTGCGCTTGCCGCCAGTATTCCAGCTGTCGGGATCCTGGCGTTGGTCTCCTGAACACCGGGAACCCAACAGCAGGGATATCATGCTGATCACAGTTGTAAGGCATCCGCTGGTTTATCCAGAAACTCTGCTACATCCTCAAGCCTGTACACACATATTTTCAACAAATAGGAGTCTTGCCACCTCATCTCCCCATTTAAACCATTACTGCCCTCTGCAAGTAATCTGTCTTCATTGCAAATAACCAGGGCCAGATGTAATAACGCCCGAGGTTGGTGGCCATGTGGAATGCCGGAAAAACTTGAACGTTTTTTTTTAACCTTCCTAGGGTGTTGCAATGGAGCATACACCTAAGGTGTATTTGATATGGGTAAAAAAAGACCCGAACATCCTAGGAACGTTAAAAAGGCAATCACGTAAAAGGCATGGTTTAGCCTTGTACATTATGCTCCTGAGGAAGCTGGTCACATTATCCCAGCGAAACGCGTTGAGACTACGCACAGCTGTGCCTTGCCATCTGGATCTCCTACTTGCATGCTGGCGATATTTGGACCCTCTTTTTGCCTTTCTGGGATTTCAAGCACCTTTGGCCAAACGGACTTTCCCGCTTTACAGAGAACTCTTTCCTAGCTGAGGAAATAAGGGGACTGCACCATTACCTTGGCCTACTGGTATCTATTAATTTTACTTCAAGACTTTGCTTAGTCTGAAATCCAGTGATGCTACTTTTCCCAATGATTGAATGTATCATACCTAGCCGCCCCTATTGTGGTGACCTTTGGCAACCAAGCTACACCAGCACAGAGAATTGGTGATATATATTAATATTCATGAGTTTTTGATTATACATGTTGTGTGTAATTTGAATAAATGGTTTTATTATATATATATATATATATATATATATATATAAAAATAAATATTTACTATTACAAGCCGTTCTATTTTTCTATCTTTCTATAAACAGCCAGCGCCGGTATACACACTTTTTTTTTTGTACATGATTGCCCCTTTAAAAAGAGTCCCAGTTTTTAGGCTTCATTATCCAGACTATTGTTTCCAAATACCAAATAGTAAAACGGAGGGACTGTATACACACAATATTCAGCAATGGGTTCTTTACTAAGAAGAGCATGCTTTAACACAAAAAAATGCATTTGGAGGGAATTAAATACAAAGTGATAAGGAACGTATTAAACTATAAAAACTATCTACTACTAGAAACGATAACTAAAGAAAACAAGAAACAGAAAAGAAAAATAGGAGAAACATAAGAAGGCAAAATGGGAGTACAAAACTGCATGTCTCTTAGATTCCCTGGTTCAATATCACTTTCAAAAAACAAACAAACAAACAAAAAACTAACAAACCAACATACTGTAGGCTCTGATTGATAGGTGGATGCTATTTACTGTATCTTTGCAGCAGCATTAAAAAAAACCGCCTCCTGCCAGCAACACAGAACATAGGTGGTCATTCCGAGTTGTTCGCTCGTTGCCGATTTTTGCTATGCTGCGATTTGTTGCTAAATGCGCATGCGCATGGTACGCAGAGCGCATGCGCTAAGTTATTTAACACAAAACTTAGCAGTTTTGCTGGTGTTCGTGCAACGCTTTTCAGTCGCACCGCTGATCGATTGACAGGAAAGGGGCATTTCTGGGTGGTTACTGAGCGTTTTCCGGGAGTGTGCTAAAAAACACAGGTGTGTCAGGGAAAAACGAGGGAGTGTCTGGAGAAACGGGGGAGTGGCTGGCCGAACGCAGGGCGTGTTTGTGACGTCAAACCAGGAACTAAACGGACTGAGTTGATCGCAATCTAGGAGTAGGTCTGGAGCTACTCAGAAACTGCAAACAATTATTTAGTAGCAGTTCTGCTAATCTTTCGTTCGCTATTCTGCTATGCTAAGATACACTCCTAGAGGGCGGCGGCCTAGCGTTTGCAATGCTGCTAAAAGTAGCTAGCGAGCGAACAACTTGGAATGAGGGCCATAGTGCTGTGTCCGAAGATACAGCATCGGACCACCATCGTGATTCGGCTACGCTTACTCAAAATGACCACCGGAAATCCACTGCTATGGGCAGGATGCAGACCCTGAATTTGGCATGCTTACAAAACGGAGGCAACACCCCCCCATTTTTTAAAATGGTCCGTGTTGCCACCCACTCCACACCCTCAAACAACAGCAGCCTGCCAATCAGGCTGCTGTTTAAGGGGCATTACATGTGAAAACATGCCCGGTCATGATAATGTACTGAACTTCACCGTCAGTTGCAAATTACCTTCCACCGAGGCAAGGCTCATTAGTGGCATTGCAGGCCCTGGGCAAAGCAATGCACTGGAGCCCCTACCCACCCATTCACTGGAATACGTTATTAAAAAACATCATAACCTAACCCACCTATGGGGGGTCATTCCGAGTTGATCGCAGCCAGCAACTTTTTGCTGCTGCTGTGATCAACTAATCCCCGCCTATGGGGGAGTGTATTTTAGCATAGCAGGGTTGCGATCGCTTGTGCAGCCCTGCTACGCTTAAAAATGTTCCTGCAAAACAAGACCAGCCCTACAGCTACTTACCCAGTGCGACGGATCCAGCGATGAAGGTCCCGGTCCTGATGTCAGACATCCGCCCTCCATTCGCCTGGACGCGCCTACGTTCTTCTTACCACTCCCCGAAAACGGCCTCCAACGGTGAGTATCAGCCCTGGACCGCCTCTCCGCTGTCAATCTTCTTCCGTCCAGCGCTGCGTCTTTTCTTCTCGCTAGGCGCTCCGGTGCCTGGCAACGACTGTCGCCGGGTTACGGCACGCGTGTACGCATGCGCAGTTCTGACCCATTCGCACCACGGCGAATGGGTCAGAATGACCCCCATGGTCCCATACAGTCTCTCCACATGCTTCCATACAGGGAATGGCTCTCAGCACTCTAATGAAGATTCCTTTATGTAAACAGCTGCAAGAATTTGAATGTAAATGTTGCACCTTTGAGATGATGATGATGATGATGATGATGGGTCTCTTGCATAGATCATACAAAATATAAAGATAGCTTTATGTGAACGCGAGGTTAAACATATATGTAAGTGTCAGAGTTCCTATCTTAAGGAATCAGACTGAAGAACAGGAAGATTGATTGCTACATTGACGATAGCTTTCATTGGAGGAAGCATAAGAAAAAAACTATAGTTTAACCTTACAAAGTGAAAAGAGTTCTGGGTTTCACTACTGTATTTTATTAATTTGATTGTCTGTTACAGGGAGCAGTGTGCCCTGAAAGGGTTATCCAGCTACCTATTAAGTTCTGTGGGGAGCATGGTTGGTAATTTATATCTTTTTGGCTGCCAGCACTCTGATTGGTGGATAGCTCCAGAATCCCGAATGGCTAGACCAATTTACAACAAACTGGGTACACGGGGTGACTTACACTCAGGAAACAAACGATGTGGGGGTCAGACACCCCTAGCACCCCTAGGGGTGGGACAGCAGCACAGAGTATGTCAGCAGACAGCATATATGTGGAAGGCCTGGAGCAATTTACACCAAACTTGGTACACATCTGACTTACACTCTCAAAAACACCCCTACCACCCCTAGGGATGGGACAGCGGCACAGAGTGTTTCAGGAGACAGCATAACTCCCGAATGGCTAGACCAATTTACAACAAACTGTCTACACGGGGTGACTTACACTCAGGAAACAAACGATGTGGAGGTCAGACACCCCTAGGGGTGGGACAGCAGCACAGAGTATGTCAGCAGACAGCATATCTGTGGAAGGCCTGGAGCAATTTACACCAAACTTGGTACACATCTGACTTACAATCTCAAAAACACCCCTACCACCCCTAGGGATGGGACAGCGGCACAGAGTGTTTCAGGAGACAGCATAACTCCCGAATGGCTAGACCAATTTACAACAAACTGGGAATACATATGACTTCCCCTCGGGAAGCAAACAACGTGGGGGTCAGACACCCCTAGCACCCCTAGGGGTGGGACAGCATTACAGAGAATTTCAGGAGACAGCATAACTCCAGAATACCTAGACCAATTTACAACAAACTTGGTACACATATGACTTACAAGCTGGGAACAAACACTGTGGGGGTAAGATACCCCTAGCACCCCAAGGGTTGAGGCAGCAGTACATCGTTTTTCAGCACACAGCATAACTCTGGAATGCCTGGAACAATTTACACCAAACTTGCTACACATATTACTTACACTCTGGGAACAAACATTGTGGAGGTAACACACCACTGGCACCCCTAGAGGTGGGCCAGCAGCACAGACTATATCAGGACATGCATGATATGTCAGTGATGACAGGGTTGCATGTGACAGGGGCAGTGACATGATGTGAGGAGGGGAATGGAGGTAGCACGAACCCACACACTGAGAGTTATATAGTGGAAGTAGCACGGTCCCCCAGCAGCACAGAGTATATCAGGAGAAACATAATGTGCTACGCTATATAAGAAACTAAGAAAATTGATAATTTCACAGGGGCACTGACATGATGTGAGGAGGGGAATGGAGGCAGCAGGAAGCCACAGACTGAGAGATGGATTGTGGGAAGAGCAGGGTCCATTGGGGGACCAAAAAGGAGTCTGGCCACTACACAAAGTGCGTCAGGGAAGCAAGATATGCCTATATACTAGATCTCCAACCAATGTAAATTAATGAACAACTATAATTCTAATTTACCATCCTCATCCCGTAGCGAAGCACGGGTATTCAGCTATCTAAAATGGTATTTATACTGTGTGTTTAATATTTACAATTATATTTGTAACAGACACTCTTAAAATCCCGGGCAATGCCGGGTACTCCAGCTAGTGTATGTATGTATATATATATATATATATATATATATACACATATTCAACAAACATCATGCAGCCTTGGTATAAGCAGCCAACGTGTCTGCTTGTATCTAAGTAAGGAACATTAGCTGAGGGAAGACTGAATGGTTAAATACTAAAACATCAGCAATAGAAAGCAATATTAAAAAGTCAGTATTGTAATAGTAATTACGGTAAACAAATGGTAAAGATTTTAATCCAGTTATTTGAAAGGTTGAGTCGCAAAAATAAACTCAAGTAAGAGGGAGAAACCGCTTCTCAAGATTTGTAAATGCATTTGTCCTGTGGGCAAGTAGCTACTCAAAACCAGCTGCCATGACAAAATCTTTTATCCTGTGCAAAAAATAAGCCATTGTTTACTGATCAATCGGCAGATAAAGGGAAACAGAGATATATATCTTGCCTGTGTTATAACTCAATGCCAATCTCATAGATTACTCCCAGAAATGTTGGGGAGATGGAAAGTGTATGTTTGTATAAAAAATATACAAGTAGCCAGTAAATCTGTTACACTACATTTGCTAGAATTCTGTAATACCAAGCCTGACGAAACTCTCTGTGGCCTATATGAAGCGATACATATTATTAAAAAAGATAAACAAATGTCAGTGCTAATATAATAGTGAGGAGAATAACTTATACATCAGTGTCAGCCTTAAAATGACCAGGATTCCTCATACCACCAATACAACAAAAAAAAAAAAAAAAAAAAAAAAAACAATAAAAGAGATTGAAAAAGTCACACTTCTGCAAAAAAGGGAGTCTCTTGTAAAATAACTGAAAGAGCAAAAAACATTTCATCAAAAGAATACAAAGTGTACATTTCATAATTTTTTTTTCTAAAATATCATATATAGCTATCTGAACCTAAGAACAATCAGTCGTCTAAAATACTACTAATTCTACCAATTCATATGTACATTTCAAACTTTAGGGCTATTGCCTCTTGCCTGATGGGGGCTTTGTTACCCTGCAGCAAACTTGTAAGGTATCTTCTGTTTACTGCTGCTCTGCTATGCAGAATGGATGTTGCACACACCTACTAATAGGGCCTAATTCAGACGTGATCGCTAGTGTGCGTTTTTTGCATCCCTGCGATCAGGTAGTCGACACCTACAGGGGGAGGGGGAAATCGCTGTGCAGGGGTGCGATCGCATGTGCAGGAGAGCTGCACAAACAGAAGTTTGTGCAGTTTCTGCACAGACCAGGACTTACTCTTCCAGTGCGATGATCGGGGCCGGAGCGGACGTCAGAAACCCTCCTTCCAAACACCTGGTCCCTCCTGCGTTTCTTCAGACACTCCTTAGAAACGGTCAGTTTCCACCCACAAACGGCCTCTTCCTGTCAGTCACCTTTTGATTGCCCATGCGATCGCTTTTCTCGCACCATCCCGTAGCTGCCCGGCGCTGCGGACAAACGCGCCTGTGCATTATGGTGCATACGCATGCGCAGTTCAGACCTGATCGCAGGCTGTATGAAAAAGCAGCCTAGTGATCAGGTCTGAATTAGGCCCATAGTGCACATGGCACCATTTGGATGGGAGTGGGGACAGTTTACCCGATAAGCTTGGCCATGTTCCCATCATGATGTTGGCATAAGCCATGTCCCAGTTTACGGATTGAAAAAAGAAAAAGTATAAAAAGTATTTTCCTAAAAGATTATTGGTGCCTATAAACCCCCTATTATACCAGAATTTCTAATTAAAAAAAGTGATATACTTGTTTTCAATTACTGATTGACTGTCATTACAATGTGATTGTTTTTTGTAACACTTACTATGCCTTCTACCTTAATAAAGAGATTACTGTCATATTACCTGTCAAACTTTTGACATTTTATATAAAACGATTAGAATTAAAGAAGATATTTATAACATAAACACCTGCTTTGTTTATTGTAATCGTTTTTATAGCTAAAACTCAGCAGCTTTGTGGAGATCCATGGAGCTGCAGGAAGATGAGAGTTGAGGCATCAACAGCTCTGCCTCTGTTCTACAGTCAGACACTGCTTTTCAGAGCTGGGGGTGAGTCCACACCATGGGCAGTAACGCTGTACACAAAGGGAGCTGATAGAGGCATGCCTCTGAGTGTGGGGGCGGACTTGTGCTCTGATGGATACTTGGATTTGTCATGTGACCAGGAAGTGCACCCTAGTAGTCAGAGCTCAGTCAGCAGCAGCATAAGAAGACAAAGGGATACAGGTAGGAGACTCAGTGGACACTGTAGCTTAGTGTAGTGAGTTACAGTTAGTAGGGAGTTAGACAGGCACCCAGCATTCAGACCCATCTCCATGTGTGCCTCACCGGCCATTCACCTTGCTAAACATCACTGATCTAATGGGTGTAGTATGTGCGGTGCACATGAGCCAGTGGGTCCAAGGGGGTCCACGTCGCAGATGCTGCATCCATTTCTTTAATCTCCAGAGTCCCATGTCAGCAGCACTGCAAAATCACTGGGAAAATGGCATGGTAGCCGCTTTAAGGAATTGGGTGGAGGATGCCGCACAGGACTAAGTGATGTTAAATAAATTAATAATTTGAAGATGTTTCCAAGAAAACCGACCAACCAGAAATAATTCTGGAATTTATCACCATCTACCATTGAGAAAGAATTCCTATAAGTAGATGAAAAAAGTGATTGTCGATGGTGCTTACCATGGGTAATAAGGAGAAGAAAAGCAAAGAAAAGTGACCTTTGTTGGGAGCACTCGCTCTTGGAAACAGTTATGATTTAAGTTGTAAGTAATAATGTAAAAATGAGATAATTAAAATGTAACCTTTAATAATATTTGAATAAGATATAGGTACACCAAAAAAAGATTGTTATTGTGTCTAAAATGTGGTTAAACAGTGTAAACCACCAATTCGAAGCTAAGACTGTGAATATATAGATAAATAAATAAGGCATTAATAACAGGCCCTCCAGGCATTAATTTATGAGGTTAGTGCAATAACCGATGTAGTGCCGTCAAAAAACGGAATTTGCACATGCGTAGATGACTCTGGTATATTGCAACAATAACTTATCGATCAGCCCCTGCCTCCCTTGTGACCATCTATAGATATAGATATGGCCACTGCATCAGCAGTGCTGTGAAAGACACTGCAGCAGGATGCCAGAACCTGGCTATGACACCCCCATGACATGGCCATGACATCTCTTTTTTGCGAAGCCTTTATTTCGTCTGACAGTCACCACCCAAAATCACCCATGGATCACAGAATCTGTCTTATCAAGTAATAATGTTTTCACACAAGTTGGTTCGCGTGTGCGCATTAGCAAACTATCGTTGAACTGCACAAACATCAATACTGCGTTCACCTCTGAATCAGGCCCATTAAATCACCATATTTCAGACAATCTCACTTGTTGATAAGTGATTCATTAAATCTCCCTTTGGAGATTAGACATAATGTAGTCCTTGGGCCTTATGTAGCAGTCTATGACATGCAGGCACAGGTGAGATTCCAGTGAGATTACCCATATTTTGGAAGAGGCCATAATTTGAAAGGCAAAAAAGAACCTAGGGGGGTAATTCCAAGTTGATCGCAGCAGGATTTTTTTTTTTAGCAGTTGGTCAAAACCATGTGCACTGCAGGGGAGGCAGATATAACATGTGCAGAGAGAGTTAGATTTGGGTGGGTTATTTTGTTTCTGTGCAGGGTAAATAGTGGCTGCTTTATTTTTACACTGCAAATTAGATTGCAGATTGAACACACCACACCCAAATCTAACTCTCTCTGCACATGTTATATCTGCCTCCCCTGCAGTGCACATGGTTTTGCCAAACTGCTAAAAAAATCCTGCTGCGATCAACTTGGAATTACCCCCCTAGTTTTGTCTTTAAAATTATGGCATCTTTAAAAATATGGGTTATCTCACTGGAGTTGCTCCTCTTCATTGTTTTATTACCAGAACAGAATAATGACTGAAAATAATGCATGCAGGAGCCAACTATAAGAGAAATGGCCAAAAATAAGAATATGGTATAAAACTGTATATTGGTCAGGAAATGGTCTGTTTGTGAATTGTTATGGGTGTATAGTAAATATTGTTTGGTGATTCTGGTCATTGCAAGATGAATGTTCACACTAATAAAAGATTTACGATACAGTTGAATGCTGTGAATGATAAATATATAAATGGCAGTGTGCAAGACAATAGAAATAATGGGTTTACACAGGGGTGGATTGGGACGCCGGACCAGATCCTGTTTGGCTGGTCCGGTTGTGCCCTCAGCGCCGCCCGTCACCCCTGCACCAGGCAGCAGCCGCCGGCAGTGTTAAATGAGACTTCTGCTAATGTGCAGAAGCTCCATAAAGACCAACAAAACATGTCCGCCGGGGGAGCTGCTGTGCATGCACAGCCACCGCAGCTCTCCGATTATTCTTTCTTTGCTTGCTGAGCTCAGGTCATGAGGGGCACAATGCTGCTGCTGTGGCTACACATTCCCTGCACTGACTCACTGAGCGGAGGATGCAATGTGCGGTCTTTCACCTGACCGCACATCGCTCCTCATGTACATGACCGGGGGAAGGAGGAGCCTGAGAGCGATAAGGGGGAGCACCCCCTCCCCCAGTTCCGACACCCCTGGCCATGACTAACGGCTCCACCTCCAGCTGCAACACATAGGGATGGTGCCTGTATGATAAGAACTAGCTGCACTATATATAATTATATATGTGTAATTATATATATAACACACACACATACACATATGTGTATATATATATATATATATATATATATATATATACACTGCTCAAAAAAATAAAGGGAACACTAAAATAACACATCCTAGATCTGAATGAATGAAATATTCTTATTAAATACTTTGTTCTTTACATAGTTGAATGTGCTGACAACAAAATCACACAAAAATTATCAATGGAAATCAAATTTATTAACCCATGGAGGTCTGGATTTGGAGTCACATTCAAAATTAAAGTGGAAAAACACACTACAGGCTGATTCAACTTTGATGTAATGTCCTTAAAACAAGTCAAAATGAGGCTCAGTAGTGCGTGTGGCCTCCACGTGCCTGTATGACCTCCCTACAACGCCTGGGCATGCTCCTGATGAGGTGGCGGATGGTCTCCTGAGGGATCTCCTCCCAGACCTGGACTAAAGCATCCGCCAACTCCTGGACAGTCTGTGGTGCAATGTGGCGTTGGTGGATGGAGCGAGACATGATGTCCCAGATGTGCTCAATTGGATTCAGGTCTGGGGAACGGGCGGGCCAGTCCATAGCATCAATGCCTTTGTCTTGCAGGAACTGCTGACACACTCCAGCCACATGAGGTCTAGCATTGTCTTGCATTAGGAGGAACCCAGGGCCAACCGCACCAGCATATGGTCTCACAAGGGGTCTGAGGATCTCATCTCAGTACCTAATGGCAGTCAGGCTACCTCTGGCGAGCACATGGAGGGCTGTGCGGCCCCCCAAAGAAATGCCACCCCACATCATTACTGACCCACTGCCAAACCGGTCATGCTGGAGGATGTTGCAGGTAGCAGAACGTTCTCCTTGGCATCTCCAGACTCTGTCACATCTGTCACATGTGCTCAGTGAGAATCTGCTTTCATCTGTGAAGAGCAAAGGGCACCAGTGGCGAATTTGCCAATCTTGGTGTTCTCTGGCAAATGCCAAACGTCCTGCACGGTGTTGGGCTGTAAGCACAACCCCCACCTGTGGACGTCGGGCCCTCATACCACCCTCATGGAGTCCGTTTCTGATCGTTTGAGTAGACACATGCACATTTGTGGCTTGCTGGAGGTCACTTTGCAGGGCTCAGGCAGTGCTCCTCCTGTTCCTCCTTGCACAAAGGCGGTGGTAGCGGTCCTGCTGCTGGGTTGTTGCCCTCCTACGGCCTCCTCCATGTCTCCTGATGTACTGGCCTATCTCCTGGTAGCACCTCCATGCTCTGGACACTACGCTGACAGACACAGCAAACCTTCTTGCCACAGCTCGCATTGATGTGCCATCCTGGATGAGCTGCACTACCTGAGCCACTTATGTGGGTTGTAGACTCCGTCTCATGCTACCACTAGAGTGAAAGCACCGCCAGCTTTCAAAAGTGACCAAAACATCAGCCAGAAAGCATAGGAGCTGAGAAGTGGTCTGTGGTCACCACCACCTGCAGAACAACTCCTTTATTGGGGGTGTCTTGCTAATTGCCTATAATTTCCACCTGTTGTCTATTCCATTTGCACAACAGCATGTGATATCGATTGTCAATCAGTGTTGCTTCCTAAGTGGACAGTTTGATTTCACAGAAGTGTGATTGACTTGGAGTTACATTGTATGGCAGTGTGTATATATATATATATATATATATATATATATATATATATATATGGGAAATGATGCAGATTTAAAATGATGGAGATTATAGGTGGACTGGATGCAGTGGGGTCTCAGCCAGAGCTGCACCGCAGGCCACAGCAGCCACCAACAACCACAGCCTCCTCCACACCACCACCACTGATGTCCACAGCCTCCTCTGCACCGCCACTGCTGACCACAGACCCCTACTTCTCCACACTGCCAATGACCACAGCCTCCTCTGCACCGCCACTGCCGACCACAGCCTCCTCCTCCGCACCTCTGCCACTGACCACAGCCTCCTCCTCTGCACCTCTGCCACTGACCACAGCCTCCTACTCCGCACCACCGACCACAGCCTCCTCTGCACCGCCGCTGCCGACCACAGCCTCCTCTGCACCGCCGCTGCCGACCACAGCCTCCTCCTCCTCCGCACCGCTGCCACTGACCACAGCCCACAGCCTCCTTCTCCTCACCGCTGCTCATTAGTTAATCTTACTCTGCTGCCTTTCTCTCTCCATACTGTTAGTCCCCTCTCAATGTCACTCTCTTTGTCCCTGCCATCACTCTCCCTGTCCCCGTTGTCAGTCTCCCTGTCCCTGCTGTCACTCTCCCTAATGTCCCCGCTGTCACTCTTAATGTCCCTAAATTTTGGCTACTATGTGGCATAATGTCAATTTTGGCTCATACTGTGTGGCATAATATAAATTTCGGCTCATACTGTGTGGCATAATGTTAATTTTGGCTCATACTGTGTGGCATAATGTGAATTTCGTCTCTTACTGTATGGTGTAACATAATTTTGGCTAATACTGTTTGGCGTAATGTAAATTTGGCTTATACTATGTGGCATAACATGAATTTGGCTCATACTGTGTGGTAGAACGTGAATTTGGCTCATACTATGTGGCACAATGTAAATTTTGGCTCATAATGTGTGGCGTAATGTGAATTTGGCTTATACTGTGTGGCATAACATGAATTTGGCTCATACTGTGTGGCATAACGTGATTTTGGCTCATACTATGTGGCGTAATGTGAATTTGGCTCATACTGTGTGGCACAATGTGAATTTGGCTCATACTGTGTGGCATAATGTGAATTTCGGCTCATACCATGTGGCGTAATGTGAATTTGCCTCATACTGTGTGGTGTAATGTAAATTTCGGCTCATACTGTGTGGCATAATGTAAATGTCGGCTCATACTGTGTGTCATAATGTGGATTTTGGCTAATACTGTGTGGCATAATGTAAATTTGGCTTACACTGTGTGGCATAACATGAATTTGGCTCATACTGTGTGGCAGAATGTGAATTTGGCTCATACTGTGTGGCACAATGTGAATTTTGGCTCATACTGTGTGGCGTAATGTCAATTTTGGCTCGTACTGTGCGGCATAATGTACATTTCGGCTCATACTGTGTGTCATAATGTGAATTTGGCTCATACTGTGTGGCATAATGTGAAGTTTGGCTCATACTGTGTGGCATAATGTAAATTTCGGCTCATACTGTGTGACATAATATAAATTTCAGCTCATACTGTGTGGCATAATGTAAATTTTGTCTCATACTGTGTGGCATAATGTGAATTTCGGCTCTTACTGTATGGTGTAACATGATTTTGGCTAATACTGTGTGGCGTAATGTAAATTTGGCTTATACTGTGTGGCATAACATGAATTTGGCTCATACTGTGCGGCAGAACGTGAATTTGGCTCATACTGTGTGGCACAATGTGAATTTTGGGTCATACTGTGTGTCGTAATGTGAATTTTGGCTCATACTGTGTGGCGTAATGTGAATTTGCTCATACTGTCTGGCGTAATGTGAATTTGGCTCATACTGTGTGGCATAATGTGAATTTTGACTCATATTGTGTGGCATAGCATGATTTTGGCCCATACTGTGTGGCATAACATGATTTTGGCTCATACTATGAGGCATAATGTGAATTTGGCTCATACTGTGTGGCATATTTGAATTTTGGCTCATACTATGTGGCGTAATGTGAATTTGCCTCATACTGTGTAGTGTAATGTAAATTTTGGCTCATACTGTGTGGCATAATGTAAATGTCGGCTCATACTGTGTGTCATAATGTGGATTTTGGCTAATACTGTGTGGCATAATGTAAATTTGGCTTATACTGTGTGGCATAACATGAATTTGGCTCATACTGTGTGGCAGAATGTGAATTTGGCTCATACTGTGTGGCACAATGTGAATTTTGGCTCATACTGTGTGGCGTAATGTGAATTTTGGCTCATACTGTGCGGCATAATGTGAATTTTGGCTCATACTTGTGGTGTAGCATGATTTTGGCCCATGGTGTTTGGAATAACGTGATTTTGGCTCATACTATGTGGCATAATGTGAATTTGGCTCATACTGTGTGGCATAATGTGAATTTTGGCTCATATTATGTGGTATAATGTGAATTTGCCTCATACTGTGTGGTGTAATGTGAATTTCAGCTCATACTGTGTGGCATAATGTGAATTTCGGCTAATACAGTGTGGTGTAATGTGAATATGGCTCATACTGTGTGGCATAATGTGAATTTTGGCTCATACTGTGTGGTATTATGTGAATTTTGGCTCATACTGTGTGGCAAAATGTGAATTTTGGCTCATACTGTGTGGCATAATGTGTAATGGGCACCAGTACTAGATAGTATAAGGGGTCCTAATATTGCGGTGCATGCTGTGTATAGGAAGTATATGGTGTAGTACACTACACTTAAGGATATGCTTTCTTTTGAGTGACCACACCCCCTTTGGCACATGCATAATTACACCCTTCACTTTTCCATACCTCCACTTCAAAATTTCCACTTCAACCACTGTATATGACATAGTCTAGAATGGCTGTCACTCTGTTGAAGCAGGATAAAGTGTGGTGGGGTGCCAGAATGTAGAAAGTACCCTCGTCCCCATAAATGGCACTCCCACATGGACAACCTGTAAAATTAACCCACTGGGACAGGGTCTTGCATTATTCAGCGTTTATGAAATTTAATCTTTTTGTCAGAAATAGATTAAATATCTCACGTTTGCGGGTACGTGCAACTATTCGCACTTGTGATCCATAGGAAATGCATTGGGTGAACGCGGCTGCGAATAGTCTCTCCTAGGCAAATGTAATTGTTGCCGCGATACGTGCGAATGCATCATGGCAACAATGATGGAGGACACATCTGTATATCTATCTAAAAATATAGATGCAGAGGTGCTGTACACTGGACTTTACAAATGACACTAAATGCAGAATATAAGACCATGGTCCCAGTGTGTTTGCTGTCATCAGGATCATAAAAAAGCAAGTAAAATTTGTTTAGCGTCATTTGCATAGTCTACAGCGCTGCACCACTGCATCTGTACTTGTCACCTGTGGCAGCAACGGACACAACTGCTATTAATCATTTGGGTTACCGGACCAGCACATTCTTTGTATGTGTGTGTATATATATATATATATATATATATATATATATATAATATAGTATAATCCCTTAGTGCGCTCTTAATAAATACTACTGATATTTTTTGTTTTTTTTTATTCTTTATATATATATATATATATATATGTCAGTTAGTTTTTATGTCAATTAGTACTAATATAAACAAGTAGGG